>NW_020954576.1:27889072-27974232 GCF_900497805.2 Vombatus ursinus
CACACACACACACACACACACACACACACACACACACACACACACACGGCTTTTGTGCCTGGCAGACAGATACAAAATCAAGGCAGGAATGTGGACTGTGCCTGCTTTCATTTGCATGCCAGTTAAAGATAGTTCACCTCCTCACTCTAGTCTTTATGAAGCTCCCTGGATTTGAGGGTCAGGAAGAGTTCTAGAAATGAGTTTTGGGAACACAGGCTTAAAATTGGGATATGATGGGAATGTTCTTGCCACATCTGTCTTGATGTGACACAGTGGATAGACTACTGGGCTTGGAATCAAGAAGATGTGAGTTCAAATCTAGCCTCAGATACTTTCCAGCTGTGTGACTCTGGGAAAGTTATTTAACCTCTGCCTGCCTCAGTTTCCTCAAATATAAAATGGGGATAATAATAGCATCTACCTCACAGGGTTGTTGAGGATCAAATGAGGTAATATTTGTAAAATGCTTAGCATAGTATCTGGCATGCAGTAAGCACTTAACAAATATTTCTTCCTTTTCCTTCCCTTCCTCAATGTGTGTGCCCTAACCATATAGTTTCCCTAGGAAGATGTCTTCTACACATGGGCCATGGCCATATGGGCTCTTGGCATGTGGCCCTTTATGCATATCTCCTGTTCATATATGTGGGTCCTCCACATTCCCCAGTCACATGTTCTCTGCATTTATGTCCTTCCCCACTGTTGGAATGGCAAGCTATGACAGAGGTACCCATGTCTGCATGTATGGGGGGGAGGGTGACTTCTCTTGTTCTTTATTTGCTATGTCTTTTGATAAAATATATTTAGTTTTGAACTAATGTGTCAATTGGCCGAGTGTTAAAAGTAAATGCATTTCTGGGACTTTTGAGGTCTTGAGTGAGTGGTGACCCACGGAGTGTCCCATACCTAAAGTAGCTTTTGGGGAGACTCCATGTACAAAGGTAGGCCCCAGGTACCACATTTATAAATGTTAGTTCCTATGTATTTATTCTGATTACTCCATTATCAGCCAGTCCACAGTGTACAGACTGAGCATGATCTGCACAGAGCTCCGTGGGGAGACACAGAGGAAATCAAAAGCACAGTCCCTGTCCTCAGGAAGCTTACAACATTTGTGCTCAAATGATGTAAGTACATTCAGACAAGAACAGATAAATACAGAAAACTGTGCAAAGAAGTCCTGAGAGCATACAGAGTGAGAGAATGATTAAAGTCAGATGTATCTTGAGGTAGGCAGGCTTTCTAGAGGAGGCAAGCTCTGAGCATAAGATTTTAAAAGAGGTGGAAAAATTATAATGGAAAGGAAAGGGAAGAGAGTCAGCATGTTCTCATCTCTTCTCCTGCTTTTTCCATCAACCTGAAGAGGTATCTAGCTATGACTAACAAGAAAGACAGTCACACCATTCACAAAACCATCACCTGTGGCCTAGGAGTCTGCTCCAGGGATTCTGGGTCCACAGAGGTTGGGTTCGATTCTGGGGAGCCTGACCCTAAATAGGTCACCTTCTTGCTTGGGTTATGTTCCTACCTTGGAGTAAAACTCCAGGAAAATCTCTAAAATCTAGGTTAGATATGGCTCATATCTAAGTTTCTTCAAGTGCAGGTAACAGGATCCCCCCTTATAAAGGATGGCACTGGGCCAGACCTGAGTTACAACTGAGAACTCACCTCAGCCTCCACTGGAACCTCCTCAACTGGAAAGCTCCTCCCCAGCTGCCTGGCCCCTTTGTCCCTTGTGACTGCAGCCAGGATGGCACCATTCCCTTCTTCTATCTCCCCTCCCCTCCACTTCCCTGGTAGCATGGTAATGCCATGGAGCTGGTCATGCATTGCCATCTACCACCCAACTGAACCCTTCTATATATGTTGTTGCCTCCTATTAGACTGTGAGTTCCTTGAAAATAGGGGCTCACTGGTTTTCTATTTTTGTCCATAGCACTTACCATAGTGCATGTGGTTAAGCGTACTGTATGTGTAACAAGGGTATCAAATATAGGACAGCTTTGAAAAATATTTCCTGCCATAGAAAATGCATATGATACAAAGGATGCACAGGTACATGTGAACAGATACAGGAGACCCTCAAACAATCTATTAGTTTCATTAGATTCCCCTCTGAAGGGGGACTGCTAAGTGAACATTAACATTCATCTCGAACCCAGAGACAATTAACCAACTCCCAGCAATAACATGGAGAGTTGGCAAGGTCCACATCTCTTGGTTCCTCATGGCATAGCTTTACTCTGTCCAGCTGCTGGATGATACTGTTGGCACTTCTCTTCTTCCTCTTTGGAAAAGTTAACTGTTAAGAAAATCCTCTCTTTGAATAGCTAGTGTCCGACATTTGAACTTTGAGACCCTTGATCTCTGTAACTCTAGGACTTGGAATTATCAATGAGGTAGCTTCAAGACTGGAAACACCCATTGTTTTGTTTTTTTTGGGGGGGGCTGTGGAATTTTTGCTCTGTTCTTTATTGCAGTAACATTAGTGCATTCCAAAAAAATAACATCTAGTAACCTGTTTCTTAGAGGAGGTCTCAGAATTTCATCAATCAATTTTTCAATGAAATATTCTGAGCTGAGAGAAACAATTAAACACTTCACAGAAACAAAGCACATGGTAGTATGCTGCCTAACATGAGGGATGGTGTGAATAAATCATATGACTTCAAAAACATCCCAATTGAAGTAGATACTGAAAAAAAACCAAACAGGATAGGAAGGCAGAGCCAAGATGGCGGAGGGAAAGCAATGACTTGCTTGAGCTCTCCCCCAAACCCCTCCAAATACCTGTAAAAAAAATGGCTCTAAACAAATTCTAGAGCAGCAGAACCCATAAATCCACAAAAATACAGAGTGAAACAAATTTCCAGCCCAAGACAACCTGGATGGTTGATGGGAAAGATCTGTTGTGACGGGCTAGGAGAGGAGCACAGTTCAACGTGGGCCACACAGGCAAAGACCAAACCTCAGAGAACAGGGGACTGAATCAGTGGTGCAGCTGTAACAGTTTCTAGACTTCTCAATCCACAGATGCCAAAGACAACTTAGAAAGTCAGTAGGAAAGGTCTGTTGGACCTTGTTGAGGGAGGATCCCATTCTGGCCCCAGTCCTAGTGCAGACCGGGGGGGAGGTGGCTGCTTCCGGAGTTCTCGGCCCACAGATGATGGGGTGATAGAGGAGCAGATCAGAAGGGAATTGCAGGGTTGTTTTTGATGGTACTGAGGCAGAATTCTCTTGCTTTGCCTGTGCTTGGATCTGGGTCATGGTCCTGGGGCGAGGAGGAACACTGGTGTGTCAGAGCTTGGGAAACATCCATTGTTAAGACCAGAAAAGAAAACAGAAAGACAGAAAGAAGGCAGGAAATAAGAAACTCCAGTCTGGAGTTCACTTGGGAAATCATAGACCACTCATCACAGGCAATTCTCCATTGTCTGCTTTTAGGGTGTGGAATAGAGGAAAAATCACCTCCCTAGACTCTTACTGAACTTTAATCTAGAAGTTCAAGGGAAAGAGAGGGGTCTCAGGGATGGGTCATTTCATAATTCTTTTTTATAGAGCACAGGGCAAATGTGGGAGGGAGGTCCTCTGACCAGTTTGTCTCCCCCTCTCAGTTGCCAATCATCTCTGAGGCATACCCAATCACTGGGGACCAATCAGAAGGGATTGCTGTGACCTCTCAGCAGGGAGATCAGTGCTTGCATAGCTTCATGAGAAATGTCTGCTTCTGATAAAGATTCATCCCCTCTCATTTCAACAAGTTGATTCGGGGCTTCAAATTGATCAGGGGTTCTCCTGCTCAATCTCTAAACCTCTTAAGTCTTTAAGAATAGCTATTAGGATAAGATCATAGGGACATTAGGGTTCATCTAGGCCAACTCTCCTATTTTACAGATAAGGATGGTGGCTTTGAGAGGAGAAGACATTTGCCTGAGATCACACAGGAAGTCTGAGGAGAGCTAGGATTTGTACTTAGGCCCTATGACTCTAATACTAGCCCTCTTTCCACCACATCGTATTAATGTTCTCACCTGCAGTAGCTTTTATATGGAGCTCAGAATCTTTAATTCTTGTCAGTGGGCTCAAGTGGGGAAAAACTCCCTCTGCTAGCATGGAAGAGGAGGACTTTCTATCCAAGTCTCAAATGATTTCTGTTAAAATCCCCCTTCACACTGAAGCCTTCTTTAAAGAGAAGTATTTTTGTAGTTAAGATTCCAAAGACCAAGTTTAGCATTTTGAGGAATTGGGGCCTATCATGGGTATTGATCCCTAATTACTTTGATAGATTCATGATTTCATAAGTGGGATAAGTCCTTCCCCCAGAGAGGATTGCAGTCATGCCATCCTTTTTTCACTATGCAATTCTTGTCCAGGTTTTCCCATAGAACCTCCATGGACAATGTGCACAACATGCTGGAGATCATCATTTGTTCTTACAATATTACAGGGGTCATAGATCTAGGAAGTGATTTTTCCTCCCTCCCACACCCCAGAAGTAGACAATGGAGAATTACATATGGTGAGTAGCCTATGATCTCCCAGGTGAACTCCAGACTGGAATTTCTGAATCTCCAGTTACTGTCTGCCTTTTTTCTAGAGGCTATCTAGCCCAACCATCTCATACTACAATTAAAGAAAAAGAGGTCCCTGATGTCACAGAGATAATATCAGAGTTAGGATTTGAACCTTCATCCTCTAACCCTAGAACTACTGTTTTTTCCATCTTACTATGTTGTCTCCTTGGAGTAATGTACCATTTGGATAATCTAGCTATTCTCTCTTTCTTGCTACATGACCAGCTCACCTCCCTTTCTCATCATGCATATCTTCAGTAATGTCTTTTAAACCACTTCTTAGGGGGTCATCTTTCATGACATATTGCAGACCATGTGCAACCATGAGACTGCCTTGAATTTACTTTGTGTATGTTTTGTATGTATCTCTCTAATTTAAGACTCTAAATTGCAGAGCAAACACCAATACATATTGGTATAAGAAGGTTCCTCACTGGGAGTTCCCTACCTGGATGTAGTCATAGATATGATCCCTTTTGCTAATCTGTGTTTACTTACATAAGGAGCAGAGTTCCATGTTCCCCACATTAATTAACAAGATGCTCTAATCCCTGATACTTTTATTTTCTTTGATTGAGTTACAGAATCAACTAATCAATCAATGGACATGATGTTTAAATAAGATGTCTAAACCCTGAAGTGTGAACCATTTTGATTGGGTCAAGAAGGGGGAAAAAATTCAATACATGATTGATTTACCTAACAAGGTAACCACATCTCTAGGAGCTTGAAATATCAGGGCTTGAATTTCAAGTAATAGAAACAGCCTTCTAAATTCCCCATTCTAGAAGAGTTTAGTCAAGTGGTAGAAGACTTCAAGTTCAGTAGTATGCACCATTTTACCTGTACTGGAGAACAACAGGTGGCTGGGGGCATGACCCTAGAGAGAGTATTACCTTTCTCTTCTCATTGACCTTGTTATTAGAGACTGGACAAGTAAGAGACAATGAATTCATCTAGGAACAGAGAGCACATGGTTGCCAAGGACAACCATGGACAGAGACAGATGGAGAAAGAAACACCCAAAGGAGGAAGTATCTTGAAAGAGCTAACATATACATATGTCATCTATGGACTTCTCAAAAGCACCAACTTTCAGAGTCCAGAAGAAAGGAATATCCAGGGGAAAGGTCGTGAGGACTATGCAAAGGGGGAAAAGAACTTCCAATAACGAGGATCTGTGAAGTACCACTTTGTGATGTGTGTTCTCTATGTTTCAGTACCATTTTTACTATAAGTTTGAGCCCATTCCCCACAATGTGCAAGAGGACAGCGTTCCCTTCATTTTGGGGAGACAAATTTTGTACCAGTTCTTCTTACTATACCTGTTTAGTAAATGTTCCTTGCTAAATACTAAGTGAAGCTGCTGGCTGATTTTCAATGGGAAACACATTAGTGGGGGCTTGGGATTGGCAGTATTAGAAATCCAGCTCCTCAGGGCTACTTGATACAAACTTGAATAGGAATAGAAATACTTCTCATGATCCAGCACACCAAAGTGTTTGGGAATTGGGCAAGCAGTCATAGAGGAAGTGTTACACTACTATGTGTACATGCTGTTCCCCTCTCTCTTCCCCTGCAATAGAATATAACTTCTATGGTGGTAGAGACAGTTTTATTTTTGGCTGTGTACTCTTAGACATGTTATAGGCACTTAATAAATGCTTATTGATTGATTCTTTTTTTTTGGTTTTTGTTTTGTCATTTTAATTCTTTTGATATCATGATGTTTTAAGATCTGCAGCCATATAGCTTTACCAGGAGAATATTGTTAAATGATGGAATTTTGCAGTAGTGAGAAACTTAGGACCCTTGAAAATTCTGCACTACCTCCCAAATAAAACCCAAAATTATTTCTTTCTCTTGCATAATTAGTTCATTGCCCACAGACAGTACATACTCAATATACACATACTGATTAACTAATTCAATGGACTACCTATCCTGAGGCTGCTAGGTGTCACAGTGGATAGAGCACTGGTGCTGGAATCAGGGAG
The DNA here is from genome assembly GCF_900497805.2 of Vombatus ursinus. NCBI lineage: Eukaryota > Metazoa > Chordata > Mammalia > Diprotodontia > Vombatidae > Vombatus > Vombatus ursinus. The sequence continues at coordinate 27,895,644 of NW_020954576.1, forward strand.
ACTGGAGTTCAAAACCAACCTCAGATACTGATTGTGTGACCCTGGGGAAGTCACTTAACCTTTTTCTGCTTCAGTTTCCTAAACTGTAAAATGGGGATAATAATAGCACTTATCTACAAGGGTTGTTATGAGGATTCAATGAAATAATATATGTAAAGCACTCAGCACAGTGCCTGGCACATGTAATTGTTATTAAGTCATTTTTTTCAGTTGTGTATGACTCTTTGTGACCCCACCTGGAGTTTGGTTGGCAGAGATACTACAGTTGTTTGCTATTTCCTTCTCCAACTCATTTTACAGATGAGGGACTGAGGCAAACAGGATGAAGTGACTTGCCCAGGGTCGCACAGATAGTAAGTGTCTGAGGCCAGATTAGAAATCATGAAGATGAGAACTCTCCAGGCCCAGTAGTCTATCCACTGCCCTACTTCGCACATAGTAGGCCCTTAATTAATGCTTGTTTCCTTCCTTCCTACCCCTCCATCTGAATGTCATAATCTGCCCTATACTAATTTTTCATCTGCTTTGTCTATTGGGCATAGCTGGGTTAATTGCTTTTTCATTGTTTGTATACTTATGGTACAATGTTAAAGATAATGGACTAGAAATCCATTGGGGTTTTCTTGCACAGGTTTGAAGTTTGCTGCTTATAAGCTATGTTTTAAAACATATCTCCATACCATGTAATGATTACAAAATTCTATCATAGGAGCATAAGTCCAGAATTAGAAGAGATCTTAGGCTTTTTCCATTCCAAGTCCCTCATTTTACAGATGAAGAAACCAAGGCCAAGGGAAATTAGGTGTGACTTACCCAAGGTCATTCAGGTAGTGACCGTCAGAGGCAGGATTTGAATCAGATCCTGGTGTGCTTTACTCTTACCATATCACTTCTGTTTCAATAAGTTCTTTATTTCCAGTAGAATGTAAGCTCTTTGAGGACAGGAATTGAGTTGTTTTTTTTTCTTTAATTATCTTTCTAACCTCAGTGCCTGGTGTGGTAATAGTAGTTTTTTAATAATTGCTTGTTGAATTCATTGCTATAAATTTCACTAAAAAGGCTTTCCAGAGTTAAATAGCATTTATAAAAAGTCATCTGAGTATAGGAACATCCTGAGAACTTAGCCATCAACTGAAACCTCTTCTTTTGTCTGGACCTCATGCAGCCTGTCTCCTATGACACTGGCAAACACCTTTGGCAAACACATCTCTCCCTGTTTAACACCTGACTTGATGTCAATGCTCAGCATATTATTGAACAAAGTGATTCTGTAGTTGCATCTGTCATAGGGTCTCATATGATTGTAATGTATGCAGGAGGCACCTTGTCTAAAGATAGCCTTCCGGGCTACATTTTGCTCTACTGCCTTCTTGAAATCAATAAACAAGAAACTCTGAGTTCTTATGTAAACCTTGTATTGGAAAATCTCATATGACCCACAGGTCCCTGGCACACTTTAGGGGTCTTTCTTAGTCTCTTTGCCTCTACCCAAGCAACCTGAGAACCCATATGCAAACCTCTTCACTACTTAGGCTGACTCTTACTTACGCATCCATTAAAAATATAAACCAGCAATTAATCAACAAGGATTTATTAAGCATCCACTATGTGCCAGGCACGCAGAAGACAAAACTGCTACAGTCCTCACAGTGAGACATCTTTGGAAGCTGATGACATGGGTTTAAACCCTGCCTCTGAACCCCATGTATGTATGGCCTTGGGTAAGTCTCTTATCTTCCCTGGGTCTCAGTTTCCTCACCTGTAAAATGAGAGAGTTGAACTATGTGGCCTCTGAGGGCCTTTCCAACTCTAGACCTATGATCCTACCCCCAAGGAGTTTAAATTTATACATTTAAGTAGATAAATGGGTGCAAAGAAAATATAAGGTCATTTCAGTGGAGTAGCACTAGCTGCTGGGGTGGGGGTGTGGTGCAAGAAGGAAGGGGCTCAGCATCAAGAGTGGTGCTTGAGCTGAGCCTTGAAGGAAGCTAGAACTGCTAAGAAGAAGGGGTGGCCCATGAGGAAGTACAAAGATGGAAGATGGGATGTCATATGGAAGAGCCAGCAATTAGGCTAATTTGGCTGGATCGTAGAGCTTATAAAGGGGTGGAAAGAGAGGTTGGAGTCATTTCAGAGACTCCAGAGACTCCAGAGACTTCAGAGAGAGGCATTTCAGAGGCAACAGAGAGTCAAATTTCTTAATCAATGGAGTGGCACGGTCAGACCTGGGTTTTAGGGATGTTGATTTGGCAGCTCCGTGAAAGATAGATTTGAGAGGGAAGAAAATGGGGGCAGGGAAACCAAACAGGAAGCAACAGAATAGTCCAGGCAAGAGGAGTAAGGGCTTAAACTAGGATGTTGACCACGTGAGTGGAGAAAAGGAGAAAAAGGGACGAATGCTTGAGATGTTACAGAAGCAGAATCAACAAGACTTGGACATGTGGACTGAGGGACGGAGAAGGGGCAAGGGTGACTCAGAGATTGCAAAACCAAGTGCCTAGAAGGAGAGTGGTATCTTTGATTAAAAAAAGAGAGACATTTGGAAAGGGGTAAGTTTTGGGGAGGTAAGATGAGTTTTATTTTGGATATATTTAGTTTGAAATGTCTGTGGGACATACAGCTGGGAATTCCAATAGACAGTTGGTGATCTAGGATTAGAGCTCAGGTGGGGCATGGTGGCATGTGCCTAGGATCCCTGTTCCTGGGGAGGCTGAGACTGAGAGTTCCGAGCTGTAGTGGGATAAGTGGGTTTCCACACCAAATCTGGCACCAATATGGTGAGCCTCAATCAGTGGTGACCACCAAAGCTGCCTAAGGAGGGGAGAGCTGGTCTGGGTCAGAAATGGAGCAAATCAAAGTTCCCATCTTGATTGCGATTGGGACCCACAATGTGGCCACTGTGCTTCTAGCCTGGGCAAGATTGGGAGAACTAATTTAAAAAACAGTTTGGAGCTCAGGAGACAGACAAGGAGTGAAAATAGAGGTCTGGGTGTCATTTTCATAGGGGTGATAATTGAAACCATGGGAAAAAGTGTGAATGTAGAAAAAGAAGAGAACAGGGCTCAGAACAAAGCCTCAGGTAAACCCACAGCTAGGGGGCAGGACATGGATGATGAACCAGTTAATAAAGTAAGTATTTATCAAGTGCCTACCATGTACCAGGCACTGTCCTAGGTAGTAGAGATACAAAGATAAAACCAGAAACAAGCTGTGCTCTTCGGAAGCTTGTGTTCATTAGGGGAGATATTATTCACATTATGCACATGTGGAGCCATTTAGGACAGCAATAGGGACCAGGCCCTATCATTGGGGGGGGGCTCACAGGGGGGAGCTATCTCTGCAACTTAGAGTATCAGAGACTTTCTTGGACACTAAGGTGGTAAAGTGCCTAGGGTCATATGTATCAGAGATAGGCCTTAAACCCAAGTGGTCTTGCTGTCTATCTAGTGAACCATGCTGATTCTCCTAGGTATATATGACATACATATGTGTGTGCATGTATATATAATATATATGTATATATACACACACATAGATACATATATACACATACATTATATGTGTATGTGGCAGCTATAGATATGTGTGTGCATATACTATACACACATATATAAAGTATGATACGTATATATATATATTTATATATCTCAGCAATTAGATATACACATATGCACCAAAGCAGTTAAAACTCCTGTTCTCACCTGTAAGAGGGCACAAGGATATATTGGTAAATGATTAATAATCAGCTCTCCAAAAAAAGTACATATGACACACTTTGAAGTTTCATCTATATTATTAAAACTTACTCCATCCCTTTCCTAAGTCTAGACAATCAACAAAACAATAAATTAAGTCCTTATTTGTAGCACTTGCCAATTTCTAAGATGTAAATGCTTGTGTTGAAAATTTAACAATCAGCTCATGCATTCTGGTGGAGGTACCAGAACCCGTGGTTGGGAGCGGGAGGCTCCCATGACTCACTAGGTCATGAATATCTCCATGTCTTAGATTTCTTTCTAGGATTGTCCCTTCAGGGAAAGTTACACCATCAATAAAATCACCCTGCAAAAGTTAATTTATCATTCACCTCACAGCAAGGCTCGTCAGCCTAAGAATTTTAAGACACTTAAGAGGCCCAGGTGGATGAAAAGACTTACTGTTCCATCATCTTAGGTTGAAGAATAGGTCTTATCTGTTTTGGTTTTTTAAAAAAAAATCCTGCTTGAGTAAACTAGAACTGCTTCTTCAAACAACCCTCTTCAGTCCTCTCATGTTCATAAGTCTCTGGATACAAAACATAATATTCTTTCCTGAACATCCTTGTTGGTGTTAGAGAGGGTCTGACAGCCTTAGTAGTGAGGTAGTACTTATTTCCACACCGGGTCCCATGAGATAAGCCAGGGTTTGCCTGGGGATCAAGGTCTCAAGAGCTAAGAGTATTAAATACACAGCTGCTAGCTTTGGAATGGAGGGAGGAAGTTCTGCATTTTCTTCACTGTGTTTCATTTTGTTTTGCCTATTTCCAGCTCAGACATCTTACTCAAAGGCTGTGGGAGCTGCCTGCAGCTGTGGCCTTCGGGAGAGACTTGGTGTGATTTGAATGCTGATAAACTGCATTTCAAATTGCACGTTTACTAGGGGAGTCCATGATTAGGTGTTGGGTGAACATCACTCTCATTATACATGGTCCTTCTCCACAGCTGAAAGACAGTTAAATAGAGAAGACAAGACAGAACTGTTTAGTGGATAAACAGGAACATATAAACATATCAATTAAATAAGGTGGCGAGGGGATAAACTTGGGTGAGGGATTCTATTGTTGGATGACAGAATGAATGAACCAGGGAGAACTTCCTGGAGGAAATGGACTTTGATTTTCATCTGGCAGGAAGGGAAGGGTCAGGAAGAAGGCCAAACTATGGGAAAAGCTCAGTGGTAGAAGAGTGGAGATTTGAACAGTCATGTGGAAAAGGAAGGACCTCAGAGGCTATCTGCTCCAAACCCCTCACTTTACAGATGAGGAAACTAAGGTTCAGGAAGTTGTGATTTGCTCAAGGCCATATAGAGAGAGTGTCAGGAGTGGTATAGAAAGCCCTGGGGCAGCTAGGTGGTGCAGCGGATTGAGTCCTGGGCCTAGAGTCAGGAAGACCTGAATTCATATATTGCCTCAGACATTTAGCATCTGCATGACCCTAAGCAAGTCACTTGACTACTGTTTGCCTGTTTCCTCATCTACAAAATGGGGGTAGCAGTAGCACCTACTTCCCAGAGTTATTGTGAGGATCAGATGAGATAATATTTGTAAATAGCACAGTACTTGGCACATAGAAGGAGCTATATAAATGTTAGTGATGATGATGATGATGATGATGAGCTATGATTGAAGGGAGAGAAATTTGTGAGGTAATTGGGTTTAAACAAGGAGTTTTGTGATAGTGAGATTTGCATAATGCAATAGCCTGCAATTGAAAATGAGACAGAAAGGCCATTAGGTGTTACCCTGGGATCCTACTTCTGTGTTACCAAGGGCAGGAAGAAAGAATTTTGCATTTCCCACGTCAAATTTGAGGTGATTGATTGATTGCAGTGCAAGTAATTATAAGCATCTTTTAGACACTTTAGCTCTCCCAGATCCATGATTGGAGAGAGAAGAAAAGATGGTAATGATGAAAAAAGAAATTTGAGGATAGTTGTATAGCCTATACTTTTTATTACTTTCTACCAACTTTCATCTAACTTCAAATTCAGGGGCCCCTCACCTCTCACCCAGATTATTACAATAGACTATTAAGACATATCTCTGCTTCTAATCTCTCTCCTCTCCAACCCAATCCCCAAAGAAAGGCCAAAACAATCTTCCTAAAACACAGATCTGACCAAACCATGTACCTGTTCAAAATGGCTTCCATTTCATGGCTTCCTATTGCCTCTAGGCTAAGCCATTAACTTCACCTTGGCATTTAAAAACCTATATCATCTGGTTCTACCTTCTCCTTTACACACTGTGTTTTTCAGACAAACTGGTCGACTAGCTGTTCTTCATTTCTTGTCTCTATCCTTTTGGTCAAGCTGTGCTCTAAGTTTTGAATCCATTCATTCCTCACCTCTATCTCTAGAGAACTCTGAACTTTCTTCAAGGCTCAGCCCAGTTGTCATCTCCTACCCTAAATCTTTTCTAATCTCCCCAGTTATCTGTGCTTTACCCTTCTCCAAATTATTTTGTATTTATTTCTTTGTATCCATGTTATATCCCCAAATAAGCTCTTTGAGGGCAGGGGAGGATTTTTTTATCTTGTTTTTCTTGTATTCTAGCTCTTAGCAGAGTATTGAAGGTTATCCTAGCCATCAAAAAGATAGATGACAGTTGGTGAAGAGGAATAAGAACTATAGGACATAGTCCTGGACCGTCCCCATAGTTCAGAGATTATAGAAAAAGAGAACTGGTGAGAGTTCCTTGAGAATGTGTTGTTTGTCCTTCATTCTCAAAGAAAACCATGATGTTGAGAAGAAGATGTCATGACTTGCAAGTGAATTGGATTTAAGTGACGGAGAGCTGTGCAAAGTCACCAGCCTCATTTTCTCCTCTGGCACCATCTGGGTCCAGTGGCAACATATAGATCAGGATGACTGAAGATGGCCCTGGATGCAGTGGGAGACCTTGGCCTTTTTAAGCTAAGGTCTTTAACATATCTCAGTTTGTCTGAGGCAACACCCATTCAGTGATTAAGGTTAGGTAAGAAATGAGTCAAAGAATGACTTCTTTTACCTAGTCAAAAAAAAAAAATCAATCTGGTAGGGGAAGACCCTCAGGGATTCTGGCCAAAACAGAAACAATTGCTATTTACTCTCTAAGCCATCAAGGCCCAAACAAACAATGACTAAGTGAGGCTTGGAATGGAACCTATTCCTGGCTAATCAATGAGAGCGAGAGTGATTTGGGTTTAAGGCATGGTCTTTAAAAAGAAATCTAGCCCATAAACCCCAAGATATCTTGTAAGGTTTCAGTGATCAAAATTTATATTCCTTTGGGCAGAGCTCCTGCAGGTAAGGGTATGATTCCCTATGGAGACAGAGGGAGAGGAGGGAGGGACAGAAGGAGGGAGGGACAGAAAGAGGGAAGGGCAGAAAGAGGGAAGGAAGGAAGGAAGGAAGGAAGGAAGGAAGGAAGGAAGGAAGGAACTGAGTTGCCCAAGTAAAACTGGTCATTTGGGTCCTCAGTGGGGTAGCTACTACTACTACTACTACTACTACTACTACTACTACTACTACTACTATTACTACTACTACTACTACAGATTGATTGTTGTTTGTCCTTTGTTCTCAAAGAGGACCATGACATTGAGAAGGTGATGTCATGACTTGCAAGTGAATTGGGTTTAAGTGAGGGAGGGCTGTGCAAAGTCACCAGCTCACTCTTTCCTCTGGAGCCATCTGGGTCCAGTGGCAAAATATAGATCAGGACAACTGAAAATGCCCCCCATCTGGAGAAAGTACTTTGAGAGCAAAGAGCCAGAATCAGGTAAATATCATGGAATCCAAGGTCAGAGGGGTATCATTAAGAAGTAGCTGAGGAGAAGGAACGAGTAGAAGTTTTTAGCTTTTTGGTAGTTCATTAGGATTATATAGCATCCTTTTGATGCTGAGACTTTTGATAACTAAGAGCAATGCTCTCACTTGCTCTTCAGGTCTCAATAGCCTCCCTTTCCCAGTTTTCCATCTTTGCAATTCATTAAGAGTGTTACCATCAAAACACATTTCTAGAGTTGTGAGGATAGAAACGGTACTGTCAAGGAGAGAGTGTGAGAAAAGAAAGTGGAGTAAAAAGAAAATATAAAACACTTCTAAAAGTCTGAGAATAAATGAGAAGAGGAAAGTGGGGCAATAAAAGAAGATGCGAAATCCTGGTCATGAAATATCAGTGGACTCCCAGATCATAACAAGGAAAGATGGGAAAAAAGTCTGATGAGTATATGTATAAGAAGTTAGGGCTAAGAATATACGCATTGCTGGAAAGCCTAGCCTTGTCAATACTAGGGGATCACTTTCTCAAGGTGGGGGGCAGTTCTACAAACTGAAAGGACGTCAGAAGCCATCTAGTCCAAATCCCTCATTTTACATATGTGGAAATGGAGACTCAGGTTGTGATTCACCCAAGGTCACATAGGTAATATGCATCAGAGATAGGTTTTTTTGGACCCCAGAGCCAGGGCTTTTTCTTCTATAGTTAGTATATGGAAAGAAAATAATACTAGGAAACTGGGACATGGACCTGGATTAGCAGGCATCCTAGGCAATCATATTAGGACCAAGCAAGTCAAAGAAGAAATAGGAAAGCAAAAGACAAAACAGAGTACGACAGGCACTGGTAAAAGGCATCTAGTTACAATAAGAGTCAGCAAAAAATTGCTTGAGTAGACTGGTATCCCAACTCAGGTCAGATAGCAAGATATAAACCATAAGGACACACAAGAAGTCTTGAATAGTACCAACAAGATTAAATCATCATGAAGATTTTACCCACTTTCACCCTACTAAATGAAAAACTCTGCCAAGATCTTGTCTTTTTTACATCTCCACAGTAATCACATACAGTAGGTGTTTGATAAATGACTCTTGAATGATCACAGATCATAGAACTTCAGAGTTGGAAGAGACCTCAGAAGCCATTTAATGAACCTTAATATGACCACAAATCCTTTCTATGATATGCCAACAAATAGTCATTTGGCCTTCACTTGAAGACCTTTAGGGAAGAGAAACCCATTATGTCCCAAGGCAGCCCAATCCACTTTTGGGCTATTGTTGTTGTTGTTAATCCTTCATTCTCAAAGAAGACCAGTGGCATCATGAGGGTGATATCTTGACTTTCTCATCAATCAGATAGCTCTAATTGTTGAGGATCTTGTTTTTCTGCCTAAATCTGCCTCTTAGCAACCTCCTCTCATTACTCCTAGTTCTCCCCATCTGGGGACAAGAAATACAAGTGTGATCCCTCATCCACATGACAGCCCTTCAAAACAGACAGGCAGTCATCATTTCTTCTTCACAGCTTCTCTTCTCTAGGGTAACATCTCCAAATTGGTCAACCAGTCCTTGGCATGATGGCATGATCTTAAGGGACTTCACCATCTCCACCACCTTCCTCCACACACTCTCCAGAGTGAATGAAAATTGGATTCTCACCTGAAAAACAATGATGTTTTCAGTTCAGCAAGCACTATGCATTGCATATCGTAGGTGCTAGATAAATGCTTATGAGAAGAAGGAAAGAAGAAAGGAGGGAAGAAAGACAACTTAATAATGCTAGCTATAGGTCTTATAATCCATACCATTACAAGACAAATCCCTACATTAAAATTCTTATATTTCTAAGTCTTACCGAATGGACCACTTATTTAGAAGATAATTGGTATGAGCAAAATAATTAGAATAATCATTTGAGTTTGTTATGGTGAAAAGTACCTTTGGAGGAAAAGAGTTTGGTACTTGTTTTTAAATAAAAGTTTTCAATTAGACTCAGCAGATGAATATCCCAATGTTCTTTTTGAGGATATTGATAAAAGCATAATGATCTGACTTTTGACCACTCCAGCTATTTGGCAGTTACATTCATTGTATAAAGCTCTGTTGGCCTTTTATATGGCAGGGTCTAGGTAATAGGCATCCTTTGAACATTTACTTTTTTCTGCTTACCTTGTTAGACTTTGCTGGTCAATAAACAAGAATTAGCTAAGAGTCTGTAATGTGCCAGGTGCTACTGTAGGGACTGGAGATCCAAACACAAAGGATCAGACAACTCTTAACACCCAAGGAGCCTCCATTTCCACATATGTAAAATGAGGGTTTCTGGGTTTTTTTCCTTTATTTGGAGATGGGCCAGGTTATGATCCTGTGAGCTTCAGAATGTCAGAAAAGTTATCAGGAAATCCTTCAGTGACTCAAATTGATAGCAACAATAGCTGAATCTAGTAGGCAGCCAGCCCTGAGAAGCATCCAGTCCAGAAATGGATGGATCTATCAGCTAAGACACCACATTCTATAAGGAGCTAACCCAGTTGAGGAAGGGAGCAACTCTTTCATCAGCAATGACATACCCAGAAGTGAACTTGGCAGAGACTCCTTGAAGGGAAAGACCCCAGAGCCAGAAAGACCCCTTGGCCCCATGTGTTCTCTACACATGTGCCTGACTGCTTTTATATTTTAAGGTTGAGCCCTCATTCCACAGGGATTATACGTGCAGAAGAGAGCATGCTTGGGGCATGTTTTTGTCACTTCTATCCTTGCTATATTTTCTCAGTAAATATGAGGTCATAAAAACTAATTGATATCAACTATTTGATCCATATGAGGGGAACATTCTGGATGGAGGATCATAAGTGAAAATATTGGAAGCCAAAATCCTTCAGAATTAGCCCTAGAACACTATGGGGAGAAGCAATTATTTCTCTATGGGAATCCAACCTGTCAACCAGAGCAGAGGTTGGGAGAGTGAGTCCAAGGAGTATGCCATATATACATGCTATCTCCCACATTGGAAGCTCCTTGAGGGAAAGATTGTTTTTGTCTTTCCCTGTATCTCTCAGCACTTAGCATACTGCCTGGTACATAGTAATCACTTAATTAATATTTGTTGATTGAGTCAATAGCTTGACTTGACAGTCAAAAAAATTGATTTACTCCTTGGCTGTGTTCAATTACAGTTTCTCAGACAAGGGAGATAATAGGCTCCATGTACTTCACCCTGCTCTCAACCCATCTGGAGTTTCCATATTTAGTGATATGAGACACATTTCAGGAAGGTATTGACAAGCTGGAATACATCCAGAGGAGGACAACCATGATGGTGAAAAGAGTGAAAAACAGGCCATATGAGGATCAGCCGAAACAAAAAAGTATCTTCAGTCTGGAAATTCATTTCAATTCAACAAACACATATTTAGTGACTACTATGATCAAGATTCTATGCTAGATACCAGGGATATAAAACAAAAAATTAAATCCCTGCCCTCAAAGATATTACAGTACCTTCTCCTGGAGGAATAGTCTATGAAGGCATGGGTGAGTGTAGAGAAGAAAATCTTTTCCAGGGGTATGATAGTCAGTCAATAAACATTTATTAAATAGTATGCAATAATATTTATTATTACCTACAATGTACCAGACATTGTGCTAAGCACTGAGGATACAAAGAAAGGCAAAAGACAGTTCCTGCCCTCAGGAGGTTCACAATCTAATGGGGAAGACAACTTGCCAACAACTATGTACACACAAGCTACAGACAGGATAAATTGAGATAACAGTTGGAAAAAGCTAGAATTAAGGGGAACTGGGAAAGGCTTCCAGTACAGAGCAGGACTTTAGCTGGGATTTGAAGGCAGCTAGGGAAGCCAGGAGGTGGAGATGAAGAGGGAGAGAATTCCAGGCTGGAGGGAAATGTACTCAGTGAAAAATACTCAGAGTCATAAGATGGAGTTTCTTGTGTGAGGAACAGTAAGGAGGCCAGTGTGGCCAGATCACTAGGTGTGCAGGGGGTTGGGAGTTGGGTGTAAGAAGACTGGAAAGAAGAGGGGGCAGGTTATGAAGGGCTTTGAATGCCAGACAGAAGGTTTTATAATTGATCCTGAAGGTGACCCTGGAGTTTTTGTTCATTGAGTAGTTTATTGCTCATTTCAACAGCACGGCACCACAAAGTTAGATGTGTCCTTTAGGAAGACTACTTTGATCATTGGGCAGAGGATGGACTGGAGTGGGGAGAGCCTTGTGGGAAGGAGACCAACCAGAAGGCTATTACAATAATCCACGTGTGAGGTGACAAGGTCTTCACTGAGGTGGTGGCAGGGTCAGAGGACAGAAGGGACATATTCAAGAGATGTTATGAATAAACAGATCTAGTCAATAGATGGATACAGAGGATGAGAGACTGATGAGTAAAGGATGACAACTAGGTTGCCAGCCTGGGTGACTGGGAGGATGGTCATATCCTCCACAGTAATAGAGAAATTCAGATGGGAGATGATGTGGAGAAGATAATGAGTTCAATTTTTGACATCTTGAGTTTAAAATGTCCATGGGACGTATAGTCCAAAATTCTAATAGGCAGTTGGAGATGTGAAATTGAAGGTCATCAGAAGGGTTAGGACTGAACAAGTAGATATAAGAATCATAAGCATAGAGATGATAATTGAAACCATGGGAACTGATGAGAACACTAAGTGAAATAGTATAGATATAGAAGAGAAGAGGGCCCAGACAGAGTCCTGTGGGATAGCCACAACTAGCGGGTGTGACCTGAATGAAGATCCAGCAAAGAAGACTGAGAAGTGTTCAGATATATAGGACAAAAAGGAAAGAGTAGTGGCTTCTTCTAGAGAGAAGAGAGTATCAAGGGCAAAAAAAGGGTGATCCACAATGTTAAAGGCTATAGAGAGGTCAAGAAGGGTGAGGATTAAGGAAAGGCCATTAGATCTGGCAATTAATAATTCATTAGTAGCTTTAGAGAAAGCAGTTGTGGTTGGATGATGAGATTAGAAGTCAGACTGTAGGCATGGGTTCCCAAAGTGGGTGATGCTGCTCCCTAGAGGGGTGCTGGAATGATGGGGAAGGGACAGTAGTAGCCTTGTGTGCAATTGGGGGGCATTGAATAAAAATAAGGGGGCAGTGGAAGCATAAGGAAAGAAGAGAATTTTGAAAACTGTTCATACATGTTTCATCTGTTGTGTAAGAGAGTTAAAGTCATAGTCATTACATTATTTTCCAAATAAGCACAAAATGCAAGCTATAACCAATCAGTGGTTAAGTCTACCAACAGGTCTTAATAGGCAAGCATCGGCAGGCAAGCATGTCATGCATTGTTGGGAAGTCCAGCAGACATCAGCAGGAGTATATGCATGTAATGACTTGTTTACAATATGATACTATGTGGTTACATGACACAATATTGCATCATCAAAATTTCAATGCAGGAAAAACCCCACAAATTTACAACAAATTGTTAAATTTAAGATGCGTCATTTAAAAAAATTATATATTTTTTGAAATGATGCAAATTTTTAAAACTGTTAAAGGGTTAAAGAAAGTAGGTTTCCAGGGGGAGCACTGAGTAATTTTTTTAAAGGGGGGTGGTAGGCCAAATAAGTTTGGGAACCTCTGCTGTAGAGAGTTAAGAATAGAAAGACAGGAAAGACTTGGAGGCGCTTATTGTATTCAACCTTCTCAAGGAGTTTAGGCGCGAAAGGAAGGAGAGATATGGGACTAATGGTAGCAGGGATGAGTGGAACAAATGAGACTTTTTTAGAGGATGAGGGAAACATGGGTATATTTGTAGGCAAGAGGGAAGCAGCTAACAGACAAGGAGAAATTGGAGATAAGTGAGAAATTGGGGATGATAGAAGAAGCAATCCGCTGGACGAGATGGGATGGAGTGGGATTACTTGTGCACAGATATGGGTTTGCTTTGGCAAAGAGAAAAGCCACCTCAATATATGAGATAGGGGTAAAAGCAGATATGGTGACAGAAGTCTAGAGTATCTGTGAGGTGTGAATTGAGGGGGAGGGAAGAAGAAGGTGCTTTTGGTGAATGGCCTCAATTTTTTTCAGCGAAATGACAAACATTCTCAGTTGAGTGGCTGGGATGAGGGAGAGATGTGGGAGTTTTGAGGAGGGACGAAAAAGTTTGGAAAAGCCATCATAGTGAGTGGGGTAATGAGTCATTTAGGGATATGTAGAAGGATTGTCTTGCCATGAAGAGAGCTGGCTTGAGTAAAATAAATGTGTAGTGGATCCATTCAGCAGTTTTGTGATTTTTCTCAAGCTCTTTTCAGTAAAGGCAGCAGATGATGGGAGTAATCTAGTGCTGAGGCTTGATAATTGATATAACATGGAAGACTGGGATTCAGAAGAAGAGCACAATGTAAAGTTGAAGTGGTCCACTAAGGCTTTAAGATGACTGTAGCCAATGTAGGGTTGACGACTATGGAAAGATAAAGGGGTCAAGAGATTGGAGGTCTCAATGAGGTCAAAAAACATGGTTTTCAAGGCAGTGGGAGAGGTGGAATAACAGCAGTTTGTGATCAGATATGGAAATTTCAGAGTTCATAAAAATGGAGTGGATATGGGTGATGATAAGGTCAAATATATGACCATCTCTGTGTATGGATGAGGTGGGGTGGAGGAATAGATCAAGGGAAATGGGTAAGTTGAGGGATTATCAAAATCTATGTTGAAGTGCTCTAGTATGAGGGCAGGAGTTGTGGAGAAGAGAAAGACTGTGAACTAGACACTGAAACCATTGAAGAGAGAAAGGGAGTTTCTTGGAGGTCTGCAGCCATCTACCAGAATTGTGATTGGGTCACAGATATGGCTTGAATAAACCTCAAAAGAGGAAAGATTAATAAATGATGGAGATAGAAGGAAAGCCTCCAAGTGGCAATGGGAAACAAGGAGTATTGCAACTTTCCTACCTTAACTGTGAATTGGGGAGAGTGAAACTCCAACCAATGCTGAAATGAATGGGGCAGGCTGAGTGAGGAGGGAGTCAGGTCTGAGTGAGATCCAGAAGATGAAAGGAATGGGGGAGAAAGATTTAAGATGTAAACAAATTTGTTACCTACAAAGCACTTATTCCAGAGAGCACAGTGAAAAGGATAGGCAGTTCTAGAATATGGCATGAGGTGGGGGTGGAAGAAGGAAGGAGAGTAAGGGAATGAGCAGGGAGAGATGAAGAAAGGGGTTTGTATAATGAGTCTGAGGTTAAGGATCACCAAGATGGCAGCCTTCAAGTATTTGAAAGGCTGTCAAGTCAAAGAGAGGTTAGATATGTTCTGCTGGGTTAGATAAGATAAAGAAAGCTAGGAAAAAGGGATGTAACAGGTGGGTTTGTGCTTTGTACAAGAAAAAAAAATTTAACAATTGGAACTCTCTGAAAATGGATTCAACTGCTTTAGGAGAGTGTGGAATATTCCTCAGGGAATGTCTTGAAGGGTAACCTGGAAGGCCTCTTATTAGCATTATTGTAGGAAGGAATGCTCTACTATAGAGATTGTACTAGATGGCCCCTGGGGTCCCTTCAACCTCCAGGATTCAATGATTATATGATGTAATTGAAGACATTTGTATTCCAAGAAGCTAATTCACAGAAACAGATTTGTTAGTAGTGTGGAATGCATGGGTGAATGCATGAATGAAAAAGCATTTATTAAATGCTTACTATATTCCAGCCACTGTTCTAAGCTCTGCAGACACAAATATAGGCAAGAAAGGCAGCCCTTACCCTCAAAAAGCTTACATTCTGTGAACAATGACTTTTCTTAGTAATCATTATCTTGGAGATACAGGGCTTCCCCATCCCCCTTTCTTTCAAAGTTCAGTCCTTCTGAAGAAGGACGTTAAGCTCTAATCTAAAGGGGTCTCTATTCCTGCTCATTATATTGCCCAGGCAGGTCTGGGAGAATGTTGATTCCTCCCTATTGTTAAGACAGGTGATATGGAAATTGATGTCTCTTGACCAAGATTAGGTGACTTAAGTCAAGACCTCAAGACCCTCATTTTAATATAGCCCATCTTGCAGTGTGTTGACCAGATTTGATTGGCACTCCTTGGGCACACCTACTCTTTGAAGGGCATATAACCCTATATCCCTAACCCCCAAAATGAGCCAGTTCTGTACTGGCCCCCTTAGGATGACCCAGTTTTGGACTGACCACACAATGCATGTCAAGCCATCTTGAGAGAAATTAAAATGGTGATACACACACCTTAATTTCATTTGTCTCTTTCTTAGAACAGACTCTGTTTCAAATTGGGGTTCATGGGGTTTGACAATTCTGATGAGGGAAGACAATTCATAAAGGAGAGCTGGGAAGGGACCCAGGTCATGATTTGGAAGTACCCAGAAAGTGATGCAATGTCCTGGTTCCAGACAAAATAAGGTGAAAGCTCATTTTTCAGGGCCCAGGGCTCCAGGGTGGTAGGTGAGGAGCCAAGTTCTATGGGAGGGGGATAAAGAAGATAATCAAGTGGCATGGTTTGGCAATGGCCTAGAAGAGTTGATGTGTTGTGCATACGTATCAAAGAAGTGAAAACAGGCTTTGGTGTCAGAAAAGCTTTGCTGATATGAGCTCCTGGAATCCTATAAAGCCACTTTGACCAAATCCTCACAATTATGTTGGACCATGACTACCAAGGAAGGAGCATATGATTTGTAGATTTGTCACTCTTGCTCTAATTTCTCCGATAAAAGATCTGAAGACTGTCTCCCTCTTAAACATACACACATACACACACATACACACACACTCACTCACACAAACACAGCCCACAAGCAACATTTTGAAGCTCAAGGCTTGTGTCAGCGGTAAGACAGGGTTTGAAACTTTAACAATGAAATGCAAATTCCTTCTGGATACCTTTTCAGATGGGGAGGGAGAAATAAAAACAAAACAGAACAAAAAAAAAACAATGAATAATAACAAGTTTACATTAACTCAAAACTGTATTTGATGTATCCCCCGCTTCACCCTCAATGTTTTCTAAGCTCTTAAAATGTGACAAGGCAGGTTGAGCCAACATCAACTTCAGTTTTGAAAAATTAATAAGGACCATACATGAGTGTAACATTCTTCCTACTTTATAGAATATATTAGTAAAGGTTTTAATTACTGAAATTATACAGTCATAAAAAAGATGATTTAATGAAAGTATTCATAACATTTGCATTTGGGGCCGCCCGCCTGCATACAGACACTGGGAGAAGTGGTAAATGACCCCCAAGTGCAGGAGAATAATTATCGACATTGTCATTCTGCCTGATGACCTGGGATTCCAGTGACTTCAAGTTACCAGTGAAATCCAATTCCAAGCAAAGAAAGCAGGCATCTATTGAGAAGGATTAGAGGTTAACTCCCCAGGTCATTCGCATCCCTATCCTTTCCCCTCAAAATCTATACTCCTCATTTCCTGGAGGAATTGTGACCTCCCCTCAGATAAAGTAAAATTAATTGGCCTGTTTCTTTAATTGAAAAATAATTTTGCGGCATCTGAATTAACATATCAGAATCTGCAGGGATGGGCTGCCCAGCTATGCAGAGTGACAGATTATTTCATTACTCCTTGTTCTGTCTCAAGTGAGGGGCTTATTGGCAATAGACTCAAAACTTTTGTTATAATTGTGTTTGTAAAGACCAGAGTCTAAGAACTTGCCTTCTACGTGGGTATGCAAGAAGCCGAATTTATTTTTAGGTCCCTAGGTCCCTAGGGATCCTGTGGGATTCCACCAAAGGGTCATGGGAAGTATTTGTGAGCGATAACTGAGGAATGATGATATCTTAATAGACATTGTGATACAAAGGAAAGAGCACTAACACTTAAATCAGATGGACCCAGGTTCAAACCCTACCGTTGATACTTAACCATTCCTGTGACTTTAGACAAATCACTTCCCTGCTCCTCAGTGTTTCATCTATAAAAGGAAAGATGTTGGACTAAATGAATTCTGAAGTTTGTTGCAGATTTAGATGAACGTATTAAGGTGGTTTGATTATTATGGATGGAGGTTGATTCTATTAGGACTCACCTCACTATTCAGCAATATAAATTTCAATTCTGGGCTCCCATGCCAAAATCTTCAAAGGGATTTCCCATCATTCTTAGAAATTCCTGCAATAAAGTGACTGGTTCTTAGAGTAACCCAGCCTCACCTGTGATTTTTCTCCTTTACAACTCACATGAACTATGTCAGTCGTCTCCTTAGTGGAATCTCGAGTTCCATTATCTCTCTTCTGCAATCCATTCTCCACATGGCTGCACTCTTAAAGCAAAATTCTGACCATGCCATTCTCCCATTCAGTAGATGGTGCAGCGGGCCCTGGAGTCAAGAGTACCTGAATTCAAATGCAGCTTCAGACACTTACTAGCTGTGTGACCCTGGGCAAGTCACTTAACCCTGATTATATCCCTCCCCCACCAAGGAAAAAAGAAAGAAAAAAAGTAACCTCAGTAGCTAAATGCCACAGCTTGACATTTAAAGTCATCTCTTTATCATGTGGCTCCAAACTACCATTCAAGGATTATTTCACATCTCTCAGTTCACACACTATATTCCAGCCAAAATGACTCACTTGCTATTCCCTAAGCAATCTCCCACCTCCATGCCATTGCATAGTTTGTCCCCTCATGCCAGGAAAGCACTTTCTCATCACCTCTGCCTCTTCCTATATGAAGCCTTTACTTTACTGATCACCCTAATTGTTAGTAATTTTGCTCCTAAAATTATCTTTTGTTTATTATTTTATTTTAATTTTTGGTAAATGTCAAAGCTCCCAATAGAACGCGAGATCCTCGGAGGAAAGGTCTATTTTTTATTTTTCTTTGTAGCCCCAGGTCTTAGTTAGTCGGTCAACAAGCATTTATTAAGTACTTACTGTGTACCAAGGCGCTTCACTCAAAACTGGGGATACAAAGAGAGACTAAAATGCAACTCCTGTCTTCAAGGAACATACATTCTAATGGGAGAGACATTATATAAGTAACTATGTACCTGCAAGATATATACAATATAAGTAGAAGGTAATCTCAAAGGGAAGGCCCTGGAGGGCACTCAGAGCTTCCATAGGGTTCTGGAAGTCTTTTCGTGTAGTCCTAGATTTGATAGAATAGCTTATAGCCTTTTTGCTTTGTTTTTCCTTATCATTATTTCTTCTGGTGAATTTTTAGAGCTTTGCTAGAGTGTTTGTGGGGGATTTGAGTTCCTTTGGGTCCTAACACACAGCCAAATTCCCCTGAAATCACATTAAAATGATCATCAAGAGTGGTCATAAAAGGAAAGAGAACTCAGAAAAAGGCGTTAGCACCCTGACTGGGAGGGGAGGGAGGGAGAATAGTCAATCCGCTGTATTTGTCTGGCCATTGGGTTGAGGGAAGATTATGGGCTGATAATATCTGTATGAATCTCAGACCACACTTCCACCCTCTTCTCCCATATTTACTATTTCTTTGAGTCAGTCCACTGTAGTAGGACAGAGGAGCGTGTGTGTGTGTGTGTGTGTGTGTGTGTGTGTTTGGAGGGAAGCAGACATTGGCTAGAGATTAGGAGAGGGAGGAGGGCTACACAAAACCCCCAACTCATATCTTTATATTTATCTAGATGAAACTTGGAAAAACATATTAATCTGAAGTTGTAGCCACAGAAGGGTCACTCTCTTGCTGGTGAAAAGATTATGGGACACAGCAGAAAAAATTGTACTGTTTTCCAAATAAAATTTAAAAGAGCCCCTCAGCCCAACAAAACTCCATGATTAATGCATATACTCCATCCATAACATAATCCTTTATGTGCTCAGGTTTCCAAAAGAAACCTTTAAAAAATTTAAAGACCACATATGCTGTGTTTCTTTTTTACTTTCCCCCCTTCAGAAAAATATGTCCCAGATTATATGGGCACAAAATGCATTAAAAGAACTCATGAATACAAATGGCTTGGAGTATAGAGCTATCTCAGTACCATCTCCTGTAATGCCATAAGGTGGGAAACGGCAGCTGAGTGTGTCTGTTTCCAGACTTACACATGAAAATGTAGAAGTGAGCAGGCTTTTCCTGCTGCTTTGTCCATCAAAAAAGATCAGGCAGCCAGCACAACTAGGGGATCAATTGCAGGGGCCTTAGTTGATGATGACCCGATCATTCTGGTTGCCAAAAAATCACTGAGGCTATATTTCTGAGATGTAACCATGAGATAATGCTATTGATTTTCTGGTATGAATTTTAGGAATCAATTTTATTCTTATTATCCTATTAGACTATGGTAGAATAGTTTGGTAATAATAATGATTGCTTACATTTATACAACAACTTAAAATTTGCAAAGAGTTTTGCATAGGTTATCTCATTTGAGCATCTCAACAATCCTGTGAGGTAAGTGATATTATTATCTCCATTTTACAGATGAAGAAACTGAGATAGGGAGGAGCCAGGACGGTGGACTACAGGAAGCAACCCAGTGGAACTCTCCCAACATCCCTTCTAAAAAACTTTAGAAATAATTCCTGAAATCAGATTTTGGAGTAGCAGCGCCAATAAAAGGTCAGAGTGAGACGTTTTTCCAGCCTAAGACAACTTAGGAGGTTGGCAAGAGAGGTCTGTGACACTGGGGTGGGCACAGGCCCAGAGTGTGGCAGCAGCACCTGCAGTGGGCCTGGGAGGCAGTCTTAACAGCAGCAGCAGAAACAGCAGCAACTTTAGGAACTCTTGGCCCAAAGACAGTAAGAGAGTCAGACAGAGATTACAGGGGACCCTTTGCTGGCTCTGGGTACAGTTGGCACTGATTGACACCTCTATTTCTGGTCTCAATTCCAGGGCAGAGGGGAGTGCTTATGGTTGGTCACAAGGAAGCAGAGGCCCTGGTCACAGTTCCAGGCCAAAAGAATGCTAGTGCTTGTGGCTACAAAGGAATAGGGGCCCTTCCTGGGTAAAGGCCAGAGACAGACCAGGACAGCAGTGACCATACCTTTACCCAGATCACACCACCTTGGGAGCACTGAAAACATGCAGACTCCCAAAACTATCTCTGGAAACAGCAGCACAAAAAAAAACCTGAAGCTTGATACAGTGTCTTCTCACCCCCAGGTAAGCAGAACCCAATTTTAATGTAAAGTTCAAAGTCAAGAAATAGGCTAAGAAAATGAACAAACAACCAATTTTTTTTGACCATACAAAGCTACTATGGTTGCCGGGAAGACCAAGACAACAGCAATGTGGAAAACAGTTACAAAGCCTCAAAGAAAAATGCTAATTGGATCCAAGCCCAACAAGAATTCCTGGAAAATTTTTTTAAAAAGATAAGAGTAGCGGAGGAAAAATTGGGAAAAGAAATGAGAGTGACACAAGAAAATTATGAAAAGAGAATTAACGGCTTGGTAAAAGAGGCACAAAAAATAACACCTTAAAAAAAGACTTGGCCTAATGGTAAGAGAAGCACAAAATTCACTGAAGAAAAGAACTCCTTAAAAAGCAGAATAGGCCAAATGGACCTATAAGTAAAATATATATATATATATATATATATATATATATACACATACACACACACATATATATATATATATATCAGCTCTTCTTGTAGTGGCAAAGAATTGGAAATTGAAGGGATTCTTATCAATTGGGGAATGGTTGAATAAATTGTGGCATATAATTATGATGGAGTACAATTGTGCTATAAGAAATGTCAAGATGGATGGTTTCATAAAAAACATGGTAAAACCTATATGGATTAATGTAAAATGAAGTGAGAAGAACTGGGAGTTCATTGTGCACAGTAACAGTAATGTTGTAATGATGATCAACTGTGAAAGGCTTGGCTACTTTGATCAATACAATGATTCAAGAAAATTCCAAAAAACTCATGATAAAAAATGCTATCCACCTTCAGGGAGAGAACTGATAAACTCTGAATGCAAAGTACAACTTTCTTGCTTTCTTTATTTTTTGCAATATGACTAATATGGAAATATATTTTGCACGATTTTACATGTATAATTAATTGATATCATTTGCTTTGTCAGTGAGTTGGAAAGGGGGGAGAGGGAGAGAGAGAATATGGAACTCAATTTAAAAAGAAAAGAATGTTTAAAAATGTTTTTTAAATGGAGACTGAGAGACTTTAAGTGATTAGTCCACAGTCATCTAACTATTACATGTCTGGGTCATGATTTGAACTCAGATCTTTCCAAATTGATGTCCAATGTTTTATCTACTATTCCAATCTACTAGGTTAGGAGAATAGAAGAATGTTACACAGAGGAAGAAGGAAAGGAAAAGGACAAGTATATACTTAGTGTAAAACAAGACAAAACCCACAACTAAATTTGTAACTCTTACTAAGAGGAGGGAGCTAGATGCTCTGAGACAGAAGTATCTGCTTATCCTCCAATAAATGTATATAGCAGAGCCACAGAAAATAGTAAGTATCAGAGGTGGAAGAAAAATCAGTGGTACTTGGTGTTTTCTCATTCAGGGCTTCCAAGGCAGCTGTTTGTTGGCTTCATAGAAATAGTAGAGAAGTCTGGCAAGTGAAGCTAAGGAAAAGAAAATGAGTTATTGGTTTTTAGCTATGTTGGGAGGAGGTAGAAGATCAGGGAAGGAATAGAACCACTGCTTGGGAGTAAAGGGAACAATGATAACTGACAAGAGAGAAGGTACCACTGCTTAATTTTTATTTTGCCTTTGTTCTCCTGCCATGAAGAAATACCTTAGCACTGGAAATGACAGAACAAAAATGGCTAGCAGGCAATTAGCCAAACTAAGTAAGGGGAATGCAACATCTTATTGCCCTTCCTGAATTCAAGTCACCTGGCCCAAATGATCTACTTCTTTGGTTACTGAAAGAATTGGTAGATGTGATGGTTGAGCTATTGTCAGTGATATTTGAAAGATCATGGGAAACTGGAGAGGTACCACAACATTGGAAAAGGACAGATGTTTCTATTTTCCAAAAAAAAAAAGAGAGAAGAGAATAGATTTTGTAAATTATAGGTCAAGGGGCTTGATTTCTTTCCTGGGGAAATTCTAGAATGAGTAGTAAAAGAGATGGCTGGCAAAAGTCTAGAAAGGGGAGTGGTGATTATAAAGATGTCATATAAGCATGACTTCATCAAGAACAAGCCAAATTAGACTAAGTTTCTTCTTTTTTTAACAAGGTTATTAAATTAGCATTTAAGGTAATGTGGTAAATATGATTTACCTAGATTATAATAAAATATTTGAAAATGTATCTCATGTTAATATTTTTTTAAATATGGAGCTCTATTGACTAGATTATAATAAAATTAGATGGATTCAAAACTCATTGAATGGCTGAATTCAAAGAGTAGTTACTTATGGTTCAATGTCAACTTTGTAGGTGCTGTCCAGTGGAGTAACTCAGGGATCTCTGCTTGACCCTGTGCTATATAACATTTCAATCAATGCTTAGGATAAAGGCAAAGATGGCATGTTCATTAAACTTGTAGATGCCACAAAGATGGAAGAGATAGCTAACATAGTAGGTGATAGAGTCAGGATCTAAAATGAGCTTAACAGGCTAGAGCAGTGGGCTAAATCTAATGAGAAGAAATTCAATGCAGATACATGTAAAGTCTTACACATGAGTTCAAAAACCCAAGTTCATTAATACTACATAAGGAAGGCATGATTAGTTTGTTTGAAAAAGATCTGGGAATTTAAGTGGATAACAAGTTCAATATGAGTTAGCAGTGAGACCTGACCACCAAAGCAATTCTAACAGCCTGTTATCATAAGTAGCTCATTTTAAGCCAACATACAAAATAATGTTCCCTCAGGTCCACATAATTCCATCTTCTACAACTTTGGAGAGTTAATTAGACTAAAAGTTAGGAGTCCAATCACAATTACTCTGAACCCCTAGTTAGGAAAATTCCTAACATTTAGGCAGAGGTTTGGCTCTCTGCCTTAATTTACATTTATATCTATTTCTAGGTAAGCCCCTGGCTTCTGCTGTTTTTTAAATTTAATATCTTATTTTTCTCCCAATTACATATAAAGACAATTTTAACATTCTTTTTTTTCAAATTTTGAATTCCAAAATCTCTCCCTCTCTCCCCTCCCTGCCTCATTGAGAAGGCAAGCAATTTGACATAGGTTATACAGGTGTAGTCACGCAAAACACATTTCCATGTAAATCATGCTGTGAAAGGAAACAGACAAAAAAACAAGAAAAACAAAGTAAAGAAAAAGTGTCATTGAGCTTCATTCAACTCTTTCACTAGTTCTTTTTCTGGAGATGGATAGCATCTTTCATCATAAGTCCTTCAGAATTATCTTGGATCATTGTATTGTTAAGAATAGCTAAATTATTCACAGTAGATCATCACACAATATTGCTGTTATTGTGTACAATGTTCTTCTGGTTCTGCTCATTTCATTTTGCATCAGTTCATGTAAGTCTTTCCAGCTTCTGGTGGTTTTAGCAAAATTCAGGAAATGTTTGGGTCAGGAACCAGTAAAGTGGAGTATATTACTGTGTCTGTTGATAGATCAGGAGGGAAAGTTGGGGAAAGAGTAGATCTTTTCTGGGGACTTTCCTTGGTTGAGAAGGTGGCATTAACCCAAGCCTTCTACTCCAAGATGCTTATGGAGCTGATGATAACTGCTACTCTTCCAGCCTGCTTTGTCTTTCTCTTCTCAATGGTTGTGCTGGGGCTGTTAATTATTTCTGACTCAGCTCTCAATATCACCACTCCTTCCTCCCCATTGCTAGACTCTCAAAATCTCCTTCTGGTTCCAAATTCATTCCTGTTCTATTTCAAGTGCCAGGATTTAAATTCAGATCTTATGACTCCAAGGTTTTAGGACTCCAAATTCTTTTGACTCTTGAGCGAATGCTCTTTCCACTCCACCACATAGTCTCCCAAATCAGAGCTAACAACTCCCACAGTTTTCCTGTGGACAACCAATTCCTGTGGTTTCGAATTGTTTGAGCATCCATTTCTCAGCCCCTCTCTCTAGAAGGCAGTGTGGTACAGTGGAGAAAGCCCTGAATCAGTAACCAGAGGAATTGGGTTCACATCCTTGTTCTGCCACTTTATATTTTTGATTCTAAAATGGAGGGAGGGGAGAGTTGGTCTACTAGATCTCAAAAAATTTCCCTTCCACCTTTAAATCTATGAATCTTTGACTTTCCATGAGACTCAGGCATTCTAGGCACTGTGCTCATGGCCAACATTGGATTTCCTGCCATCCTATAACAGTTATTTGCTCAAGCCTTGGGCCAAGTTGCATGGAGACAGACAGAACTGCATACTGTGGTATGTGGTCTCGAGATTGCCCTTGCTGGCTCTGGCTTTGACTAGCTAAATTCATCCTAGTAAATCTCTCTGTGACTTTCCCTTTCTCTAAATTATGTCCTGGCCTCTCCCCAAGGGGGCTGTGAGGATTAATTGGTTAATCTTTCAAGAATATTTTGGCAGCTCTGAAAGGCTAAATACTATTTAATGACCACAGAGAAAATGCATAGTGAACCAACAAGTATCTCATATTTGCATTAAGTAAACCTATTTATCATCTGCTATTTGCTAGAGGGTAGAAAAATTATTTTCTAGATTAGTGGCAGCTAAAGATCCTGCATGATACTTGTGCCTTGAAGGAAGAAAATTATCAGTTATGTGATACTCCATGAAGTGAGACAGGGTATGTGTAGTTAATAGAACTTTAAGGTCCAGTCCCAAGGACAGATTTTAGAAAAAGCTCTTCTCAGTTGCCCCACTTTCTTCCTATCCCATCTGTCTCCTCCCAAATTCTCTCTCCTGCCAGCCCCATGATTTTAAGGCAAGAAATCAAAAACTAATGGTTTGGTGAAAGCACTGCCCTTGTCTACAGTGGCTAACAAGGTACAAATTCAAATCAGATAAACAGGGTTGAGGAGAAGTAGTCATGGTACACTGGGGGTCTGGGCAAGACACTGGACATGGAATCTCATGACCTGGGTTCCAATCCTGACTCTAACACTTAATGATTTTGGTCAAGTTATTTTGCTTCTCTGGGCCTCTATCTGCTTATCTATAAAATTAGGAGGTTGGGTTAGATATCCTAGAAGGTCCCTTACAGCTAGCTCTAAAGGAATGGCCTCTTAACATGGATAAAGAGGTACCATGGTGTAGTTAATTAAAAAAAAAAAGTAGGGTCTAAATTTCACTGAACTTGGACTCAGAAGATCTGATTTCAAGTCCCAACCTTCAATACTTACTAGTTCTGTGACCTCAGGCAAGTTATTTAGCCTCTATGACCCTCAGTTTCTTTATCTATAAAATGGGGATAATAATGCACTGCTACCTATTTCAAAAGGTTATTATGATGGTCAAATGACAGCATGCATGTAAGGCACTTTGTAATGTCAACTATAATTGTTGTAAAGAGCTTTGGGCAAATATTGATAGTCCAGAGTCTGAGTTTTTTCATCTGGAAAAAACGAGGTAATAATACTAGCCACAGGCCAATGCCTCTAGGAAGATACGCTCAGAAAGTTGGTGTGAGGTTTGAATAAGGCTATTTACATAAGGTATTTTGCAGACTATTGTCAGTAGTGGTTATTATTATTCCCATCGAAAGGAACAATCAATAGAATCCGCAGAAAGAAATAAGAAGAACACAACCAAGACATTAGACTGTCCTAATCTAATTATACCCACAAGCCTCAGCTGCCTCCCACTCTCATTCTGTCTTTAAAGGCCATTTCTCTACAGCTGTAATATCAATCAGCTTCTCAGAATATAGCAGCCTTAGTTTTCAAAAGAGGAAATATAAGCTCTACAATATGAAAGAAATCTTAAAACCACCACTAATAAAAGAAATGCAAATGAAAACAACTTTGAGTTTTTATCTCACACCCAGAAGATTGGCAAAGATGGCAGAAGATGAAAATGGCGAATATTGGAGGGACTCTGGGAAGACGAGCGTAACAATGTGCCACTGGTGAAATTAGAAACTGGTCCAACTATTATGGGGAGTGGAGAATGGTATTAAATTTTTAAAAGGCATTAAACTGACAAAGCCATATATCCTCAAGGAGGTCACAGACAAAAGGAAAGACCCCATATATATAAAAATATTTATAGCAGCACCTTATTGTAACAGTGAAGAATTAGAAGGAGGGTAAGTGCTTGTCACTTGGGAATGACTGAACACAATTTAGTGTGTGAACGTAATGGATTATTGTTTCACAAGACATGACAAATACAAGGACCTCAGAGAAACTTGGGAAGTTTTTATCAACTGGTAGAGAGTGAAGTAAGCATATGGGAACAGTTTACACAATGACCACAATAATGTAAAGGAAAACTTTAGAACTCCAATCAGTGGAAGAGTGTTGGTGAAGCATTCTTCTAGCTTCTTGGTTCTTGGTAACCTGGTGGGGGCCCATTGGAATAGAATTAGGCATCCATTTGGAGACACGGCCAATGAGTTGATTTGTTTTGTGTAACTGGACTTATTTGTTACATGACTTCCATGTGTAGGGATGGGGAAGGGAGATGTTGGGAATCCACAATAATGTAAAACAGGGTATCAACAAAAGGTTTCATATATACGTATATTTTATATATATACATGTATACATGTGTTACCATATAAATTCGGTTCTCAGTGCCATTCATCATTTTAAATAGAATAATGGAGCTTCTGGCCCTGTAAATGATACCTGGTCACATAGGGATAACACTGCATTATGTGGTTTCGTAGAAGTTATATTAGCTTCCTTTAGGGCATGCATGTACACACACATGTGTGTCTATATACATACATGCGTGTGTATACATGTATATACAGAGATACATAAGTGCTATCAGTAAACACACAGATATATAAACACTGTATTTGGTCTACTTCTTTGTCTTAAATGCCCTGGTTACTGAAGTCTTAGATAGAATGATCCATTCAATGGGCCAATAGATGCCTTGTCCCAGAGGCTCTCCCCCACCCAAATAGTCCCACACTCAGCTGTTTTCCCCACTATGGTGATATCCTGTAAGTCTCTCTGTCTCTCTACCCAGTCACTCTTTCTTTAGTAGATTTCCCCAGACATTTTGGAGTCTACTTGAGGAAAATTGATGCCCATGGACTGAATAAGTATAATAATTTAGGGGTTTAATTTTTGTATGGGGGAGGGACAGGAAACATAGGATTATAGATTTAGAGCCAGAGGGGACCTTGGAGGTTATCTAGCCCAAAGCCCTCATTTTACAGATGAAGAAACTGAATTTCTCCCACACTCAATCAATCCTCCCGTGTGTCAGGCACTGTGCTAGGTGCTGGTGCTACTAAAGCAGAAGGTAAACAATTCCTGCTCTGAAGGATTTTATATTCTATTGGGTATAACAGTATGTGTATGTATCACAGCAATATATATGTGTGTATGTGTGAATATATGTATATCTGTATACGTACACACCCATACACAAAAATACACAAAATAACTATAAGGTAATTGTGAGGTTTTTTTTTTAACGGATCAATTCCAGGCCTTTTATGGGCCTATACAATATTCATTAAGCAATAAAAACCTACTATTTATAGGCATATAGATTTAGGACTAGAAGGGATGGCTCAAAGGCCACTCAGTCCAACCCCCTTATCTTAGAGATGAGGAAACCAAGGCCCAGGAAGGTTGAGGCACTTGACCTTGGCCTCATAGGAAGTGATGGGGGAGGGGGAGATTTAAATCCATTGCTGCCTCCTCATTGGTAAACTTTGAGAACAACAACAGTTGGATACTGCTTAAAACTTAGAATTTGACATAGTCACAGCTCTGAACACTTACAGTTTATGTAGACAGATTCAAGTCTTTGTCTCATAAACTATCTAAATGAGGGGAAGTCCTGGTTGTTTATTTGAATAGAATTTATGGTTGTGGGCAAAGTGGAAAATCCACAGATTTCCTGAGGAACATCCTTAGGCTTTAAAGACTTGGTATCTTTGGAAATATATTGAGTAAATTGCCCCCTTGTATGAAAGCAGCAGAGTAGACGGCATGCCCTCCACACCCTTTAGGCCTGCCTCTGGGACTCTGTGATAATTTTAATATTTGGTCCAGCCAAGTGGCTCTGCTGTACCTTGATGCTTCATTTTTCCCCTGGAGGTCAGTTAAGACTTTATCTACTAGTCAAGGTTCCCATTTGGCATACATTGGACTCCCAGATGGCTCCTGGTTGTCAAGACAGCCACCAACCTAAGTCAAAGATTAAAACATCTAAAGTTGGCGGAACAACACAGTTACTACACAAATTGGGATCTCAGCCCCATTCATCATTTTAAATAGAAAAATGGAGCTTCTGTCCTCATAAATAACACCTGGTTTTATAGAGATAACACAGAATTACATGGCTTCAAAGAAGCAATCTTGGTTTCCTTTAAGGCATGCATGCATGTTTCATGGTATTTAAGTCAAGCTTTGAGCATCTAAGGAAGTATATGTGGGATACTTGAATATAATGTGACAGGTTTTCATTCATCATCTCCCAAGACCCTGTAAAAAGACAGACATGTAGATGTGGTCTCCAGTTAGTGTGTGTCATCTTAGGTCCAATTTTCCTCTTGGGTTTCTAGATAATAAAAAGAAATAGCAATGCGCTGAATAGCTTGAGAAGTAGATAAATGGAAAGAGAGACTAAGGCGTTGCAGATAGATACTCAGGTGTTACTCTCTCATAAGTCATTTAAACACATGCCGTTGCAGACAGAATCTCAGCACTTGAAGACTCTTTGAAAGACAATCTAATCCAAGGGTGGGGGCTTGAGGACCTAGACGGCCACAGGTGGCCTCGAGGCCACAGGTTCCTCACCCTGATCCATTGTCTTGCTTCTAGTCAGGACCAGTACTCAAATCATCTACAGATTTCCACAGAAGTTGCCACAATCACAGAATGATGAAGGTTAAAGATGGGGAAAGGCCTTTTAGGTTAGCTGGGTGATATTACTCATACTCTGATCCCAGATTTACTTAGAAGAAATTTTCCCTGTCTGATATTTCCTAGCCGTAGCTACATCTGGGGAGTCTGAAATTAGTAAATTCAATTCAGCACAGAAAAAAAGCTTACAGATTCCAACGTCGTCACCCCTAAAATAAGATTCCTTGAGTATGGCAATTAGCTCCTCATTCGTATCGTCTACACCTGCTTCCTCTATTTCTTATGCATCTATTCCCCTTCTTAACCCCCAGCAGTCTGACTTCTGTTCCCACTGTTCTTCTGAAACTCCCCTCTTCAAAGTTGCTAATGTGCTCCTTATTGACAAATGTGACTGCTCTTTCCTTTGTCCTCACCCTCCTTGATCCGAACTTATAACTACTTACTCCTTGAAAGCATTTCTTGGCTTCCATTCTCTTCCTACTTTATTATCCTCTCTTTCGTCTCATTTGCGGAATCCTCTTCAAAAGAGTGCTTGTCTCCATCCTGAGAACTCTCCCCTACCTACTAACAATCAGGTGGAGCCTCAGAGAAGCATTACAGACACATATCCAGCCAGATTGCCTCAAATTCTCCTTAGTAGCTACTGACCTTGAGAACTTACCCAGCTCATACCAATCTCCCCAACACTTCTGCTACCCACAGACTTGCTCAGAATACCAGGACTCTGCCAGGGCTTCCTTCTTTCCCAGTAAAATCAAAGACAAGACCTGTTTCCCTTGGAGAAGGAACTGAGACACTAACCCAAATCTTGATTCATTAAGGATTTGTCAAATGCTTACAATATCCCATAGTCTGTGCTAGATCCTGGGAATGTAATAACAAAAATGAAAATGGTTCTTGCCCTCAAAGAGCATACATTCTACTAAAAGAAGATACGCAGACACACAAAGGAACAAGGTTGGGGCAGCTAGGTGGCATAGTGCATAGAGCACTGGCCCTGAAGTCAGGAGGACTTGAGTTCAAATCTGGCCTCAGACACGTGATACTTACTAGCTGTGCGACCCTGGGCAAGTCACTTAACCCTGATTGCCTCACAAAAAAAATCTGAGGCACAAAGGAACAAGGTTGATTGATGGTTCACCAGATGGTACAGTGGTGGAGTCCGTTGGGATGCTAAGTCTTGTCAGTAGCCTCTTGCTACAAGCATAGAAACTCTACTCTGCAAGTCTTTAGCAAAGATAGGAACTGGTTGATTAAATCACTATTAATGGCAGATCCACCTTTGCTAGTTGATATACTTGGAAACTAACTACTCCTGGGCTGATAGGTAACATGACTCCAGACACATCACATACAAAGCTGGTTATTGCATGTTACTTGTCTTGCTGCTTGAGTTCCTAGACAGCTTAGCTCCAAGACGCTCACTACTATTAATTCATAGAGATAGCTCCAACAAAACCAAATACAGGGTTGTTCATATCCTGCCTGTGTATTTAAGTCCCTGGGGCATTTTTCCCCATGGAGAAGCCCTCCTTGTCAGTTGCAAAAGTCCTGAACTACTGACACTTAGCACCTTCCCAAGAGGCAGCATGGCACAGTGGAAAGATAATTCAAGACTTGGAGTCAGGAAGATGTGAGTTCAAATACTGCCTTGGATGCTTATTAACTGTATGATCATGGGCATGTCACTTAGTCACTCAGCCTCAGTTTCCTCCTCTATAAAAATGGGGCTAATATAGTACCTACCTCATAGGTCTCTTTTAAGCATCAAATGAGGTAATATATATGAAGAGCTTTGATATCCTTAAAACACTATATAAATGTTAGTTAGCTGTTATTATTAATCCTATCATCAGCATCCTCCAAAGTGCTGTCCAGGTCATCTGCCTATAGAATATTTAAATGATTCACTTGATGCCTCAAATTCAGCATACTCAAAATTAGATTCATCATCTTCTCCCCAAACTCAGCTCCCCATACCACTTTCAAGTCCACTTGTCCAGTATGTAATGGAGAGGACTCATGTTCACATACTGGCTGGTCTAGATGGTCTCAGGGATCCCTCCCAACTTTGAGCTGCTGTGATTGTGTGTGTGTGTGTGTGTGTGTGTGTGTGTGTGTGATCAAAGAAAACATTAATCTTCTAATTCAGCAAGCTACAAACTTTAGAGTCATTATTGGATCTCCCCTCTCCCTCAACTCTCTTAATTAATCTGCTAACAGATTCTGTCATCTCTCCCTTCAAAGCCTTCTCTGCATTTGTTCCACCCCACCCACCCACCCACCCCCCATTCCTGGTTCTCTATTGCCGCTGCTACTACCTTTGTTTGAAATCTTCACCTATGGATAATGGTGATCACCTCCTAGCTGGCTTCTCTGCCTTTTCTCTCTTCCTCATTCTAATCGACAGACTTTGAAGAGCCAGCAACCATAAATTATCTCTTGGGCATCAGGAGAGCATCAGGATGGTAGGCTGACAGCAGTAACCAATGGAGTTAATTAGAGTTAAAAAAGACAGCCTTATCCTAGAGGATAGTGTAGTTGTTGAGGATTTAATACACCGGGGAGTGCTACTGAGTGACTAGCCAGATCTTGTTTGACAGTAAGTACCAGCCGTTGGTCAGTCCCATTCTATTCAAAGGGGGTGGGTGGGTAGGGATGGGACAGGGCAGGGACTGAAGGAAAGTGCCATACTTTATATGGTTTTCAGAGAACTGCTACCTCTATCCATCCAACCTGTGGTGACTGTTCACCTCATTTGTCTGGGGATGTGCATTTTGGGGATTTGTCCAATTAAATTCTTGGCTTAGCCCCTACTTACTGGGACGGCTCTGCCCTCTGCCTTTTCCTGCTGTATTTAAATGGAATACTCATCACATGAGCATGATATCACACAAGCACGGCTTCATCATATACAGTTTCTTTATTTATAACTAAAGAGGAAAAAGGAAAGGAAAACATGAAATATATAGTAAAATAACTACTGCAATGTGCCCAAGGCCCCCAGGGAACCCTCTACTAGTCTATTGGCTACCTGAAAGCCAAGAGCTTTCCAACAAAGTTCCCATAGTTTGACTCAGGCTCTGTCAGCTACTCCCACCAAGAGTGAGCAAACCTTCTCCCACACTATTCCACTCGTGACCTTCAACCAGTCAAGCAAGTAAGCAAACAAACAAGCATTTATATCGAGCCAGCTAGGTGCTAGATACTGTGTTAGGTGCTAAGGAAACAAATACAAAATTGATAATAGTCCTGCCCTCTAGGAGCTTGCATTCCATTGGAGGGTCAATATCTAATCAATTTAAGCAACTCATGATTCAGGGCAATTTGCCTGGTCTCTGACTTTTTCTTAAACATAGTCACCCAGCAATCTATCAGAAATCAGATTCAGAAGTGGGTTCCTCCTCTTGCTGCTTTTTGATGTTCCCAGCTATTCCAGCTGTTCCACCCTAGCCACAACTCCAGGCTCTCTTGCCTCCAGTCTCACCTCATGTGCCTGCTTCTGCCAGTTTCGAGGGCATATTTCAGATGGTCTCTTGAAGCCAATTCAGTCCTGACAGTGAGCGAGTAAGTCTTGGGTTATGGGTCCATGGCCAGAGTGCATTCCAGGGAGAAGAGGAAGGGTCCTCTGTTTGTAAAGCTAAAATGAGAGGTCATGATGCTGATCTCAATGTTACTTGTCTAGCACCCAGGGATTGTGATAACAAAATCTTGACAGATGCTGTATACCTCACTGACATAGTTCTGATCTCTTTCCCCTCCCCAGTTTATTCTGCATAGGGAAAGAGAGAACCCCTGCATAGGGATAGGGACCACACAAGCAAGCTCAGAACAAGAGCATCAGGATGTGTGCATGAATGGGTCTGTGCTATTAATTCATTTTGCATAGAGCTATTGAATGACTGTTCATAAAATTGAGCTTTTTATCTTGGCACTCCTGTGATCGCAAATGACTTAAGATATAGGAATGATGGGCATGAAGCCAGAAAGCCAGAAATATAGGAGAACTAGTTGTATATATATTATATATGTATGTATGTATATATGTATATGTCTATACATATATAAATATATACATATATACACATTTGCTAGGAGACTTGTGAATCTGATCAGGCAGGCTTTATATTGAACATGAAAGGGAAGAAGAAAAATGGTAACATATTTTCACTGAGCAAGATACACCCAGGTATGACATAGGTAGAAGAATGTCAGCAGAGATGATCAATAATTTACAAGAGACAATATCCAAAAAGAGAGCCAGCTATAAAACCGCTGGCCTTAGATGTCTATATCCAAATGCAGAAAGGATGGGTAATAAAAAAAAGGTGAACTACTGATCCTAACCTAAGACCATAAATTCAAACTTGTAGATAGCACTAAGACTTGGTGGGATATGACTCATGACTGACTATGCAAGATAAACTTTACTCAAAAAGAACAGATTGGGTAAAAGGGATGGTGGAATAGCAAAGTTTATTAGGAAGATATATGAGGAATTCTGCAAACCAGAAGGGAAAAGCTTGGTGGAAAGAATGAGGTCAGGATCAATGGAGGGAGAAGCAGAAGCAGTATGATGGTGGAAGTATACTTCCTAAGGAAAAAAGATTAGATTGTGCACAAAGGCGTGATGTAGTAGTGATATTCAGAAAGCCGGTTCAGACAGGCACAGTGGATACAGCACTGAGCTGGGAGTTAGGAAGACCTAGGTTTGAATCCCACCTCAGCCACATACCAGCTATATGACCCTGAGCAAGTCACCAAACCCTGGGCATCATTATAGGTGAGCATCAGCTCCCTCAACTGTAAAATGGAGATAATTATACCATTAAGCTAAAAAAAAAAGTTGTTATGAGCATCAAATGAGATAATGTATGCAAAGTGCTTAGCAAACCTTTAAAGTGCTCTATAAATGCCAGCTATTTTTAGTGATGGAGAGCTTAAATTACTCAGATATCAGCTGGAATTTTCTCTTTACTAAAAGCAACACAGCCATAAATTGTTAACTCAACTTAATCAAAATATCTTTTTTTTTTCTTCCTAAAGTAGAGGAAATGATAAGGGGAACTGCTGTTCGGATTCTAATTTTGGCCAATAAGAAGAAACGGGTTGTCCAAGTAGAGATAATGGCAAACTGAGAAAGAAATGATTACTCCAACTAAGAAGTCTTGATCTATTAGAAAAAGAAAGCCAGAGATAGCCTGATCTGTGCGGTAGTTTGAAATTGTGGGTGGAGAGGTGGTGCATAAACTCCAATGAGTTGAAAGAAAAGGCAGGTAGAATCTCATGACCTAAAATTCCATAAAAGTTGGCACAAGAGAGAAACTGTTCTTGGGAAGCTCTGAAAAGGAAGAAAAGGATGAAGAAACAGATCTGGATGTCCATATAACTCATCAGCCAGCTTAGATTTTTAAAAATACAAATAGAAAAGATGGAAGCAAGGGCAGGTAACTGGAAATCAATACAGAAAGGTCTAATAATCCTGTAAGAATAATATCATATGTGCTAATGCTCAGAAAGGGCTGAGGCTGACTATAAATGCTGAGGACAATGCCCAAGGGCATTTTTAGCTATGCTAGGGGTACAGCTGCTCAGAATAGATGGGACAATAATGACAGATAATGGAGAGAAAGCAGAATGGCCCAACTTTTGTTTGCCTTTTATTTCACAACAAAAAGAATGGCAGAGAACTTCAGCTTGAGAAAGATAAAAACAAAAATATTCAATAAGAAGGAAGTTGAATTCCAGAGAAATGAGGAAATAGTAAGATAAAATCTTGAGCTGCTTAGAACTCAAAATAATAGCCCCTGATAAACCATAGACCAGAGTACTAAAAGAACTAGTAGATTTCATTAATGAGATATTTATCATAGAATCTTTGGAAAAATTATGGAGAATATGAAATATGCTACAGGACTAGAGATGGGCAAATGTCTCAATTTTTGAAAAATGAAAGAAGATATATTCTATTAACTATAGGCTAGTGAACTTCTCTTTGTGAAGCTTCTCTCCTGACAAAATTTGAAGATATTTTATTTAAAATATGGTTTGTAAGCATTGAAACAGTGATCCAGAAGATCCAACATAAACTAATCAAGAATAGCTCTTGCCACGTGGATTGTATTTCCTTTTTTTATTAGGATTACTAGATTGATAAATCAGGGGAGTGCTGGAAGCATAGTATATCTAGATTTTATGAAGAAAACAGATCTTGGACAAAGTCTCTCGTATTCTTGTGGACAAGATGGAAAGATGTGGGCTAGACGATATTAAGTGGATTGAAAATCGGTTGAATGACCAGAACCACAGAGTAGAGATTTAAAAAGTGATGTTATCCTGGAGGTATATCTCTAGTAAAATTCCCCAGGAATTGATCCATAGCCCTGTTCTGGTTCAGTGATTTGGATGAAGGTAAAAGTTGTATGATTATTAAGCTTGCAGATAATACAAAGCTGGATAATGGAGGGTTTGATAAGGTTCTTGACAGTATAGAACACTGGATTGAACCCAATGGTATGAAATATAATAGGGATTATAGGGTGGGCTTAAAGCCTGAAAGGGCTTTGGTTTTGCATATATTTAGAAAATCTAAGACTATGATTAGATAGAAGATAGACCTTTCCCCCTGGGCTTAGCTTTCATGCTTGCTTATATAACAGATGCAAAACATGTTGGCTCCCCCTAAATACTGGAAGGATTCAAACCCACATAGCAATGTGAGATTCTTCTGGAAGTGATCTTCTGAAATGTATTCAAGGGTATAGAATTCCCAACTGGAATCAAACAGGGAATCACATAGACTTTCTAGGCCTAAGCTAGAGATTGGTCTGATGGAGATATGTGGGCCTAAATGACATGTTCAATTAAACTTGAGGGTAGTAGTTACCTGAGAAAAGCTCTTTTTTGCATTCCAAAGAGCTTGGAACTTGGACTAAGATATCTGTTTCTGGAAAGGAAACCTTCTTCTAGCCACATCTCTTAAAACAAACAAACAAACAAACAAGGGTGGAGCCAAGATGGTGGAGTAAAAGCAGTGACTTGCTTGAGCTCTCCCCCAAACTCCTTCAAATACCTATAAAAAGTGGCTCTGAACAAATTCTAGAGCAGCAGAACCTACAAAAAGACAGAATGAAACAAATTTCCAGCCCAAGATAACTTGACTGGTTGATAGGAAATGTTTGTTGTACTGGACTGGGAGAGGAGCAGAAAGGAGCATGGGCTGAGCAGGCAAAGATAAAGCAGGCCTCAGGAGATTGAATCACAAGCAGCTGTGCCTGTTTCCAGACTTCTCAACCCACAAATGCCAAAGACAACTTAGAAGGTCAGTAGGAAGGGGAGCACAGTCCAGTCCTGTCCCTAGTGCAGCCCTGGGGCAGTAGCCACAGCTACAGTGGTTGCTTCTGGAGCTCTTGGCCCACAGATGGTGGGGGGATCAAGTGGTTGATAAGAGGGGGATTATAGGGATCTTTTTGCTGGCATTTTGCCCATGCTTGGATCTGGATTACAGTCCTGAGTGGCAGTTCTGGGGCAACAAGGAGCGCTGGCATGGTGGAGCTTATGGTATTGTGGAGAAGGAATCCTCCTCACAGTTTCAAGGCAGAAAATAGTGCTTGTGGTCACTCATAAACAAGAGCAAAGGCCAAAAAAAAGTAAACACTTCTCCTTTGATCATACCACCTTGGAAGAACTAAAAATTTACAGGTCCCTAAAAGAATCTCTGAAAAAAGCTGCACAAAACCCCTGAAACTTGGGACAGTACACCCTCCGCACTAGAAGCAGAGCTCTACCTTAACAAAGAGTTAAAAAGTCAAGTAATGGGCTGGGAACATGAGCAGAGGAAAAAAAACCCAGACTATAGAATCTTACTTTGGTGACAAAGAAGATCAAAATATACAACCAGAAGAAGGCAACAAAGTCAAAGCTCCTACATCCAAAGCCTCCAAGAAAAATATGAATTGATCTAAGTCCATGGAAGAGCTCAAAAGAGATTTTGAAAATCAAGTAAGAGAAGTAGAGGAAAAATTGGTAAGAGAAATGAGAGTGATCAAGAAAATCATGAAAAATGAGTCAACAGCTTGCTAAAGGAGACCCCCCCCCAAAAAACTGAAGAAGATAACACCTTAAAAAATAACTAGACCAAATGGCAAAAGAGGTCCAAAAAGCCAATGAGAAGGAGAATGCCTTAAAAAGCAGAATTGGCCAAAGGAAAAGGATGTCCAAAAGCTCACTGAGGAAAATAATTCCTTAAAAATTAGAATGGAAGAAGCAGAAGCTAATGACTCTATGAGAAATCAAGAAGTTATAAAACAAAACCAAAAGAATAAAAAAAATAGAAGACAATGTGAAACATCTCATTGGAAAAACAACTGACCTGGAAAATAGATCCAGGAGATATAATTTAAAAATTATTGGACTACCTGAAAGCCATGATAAAAAAAAAAAGAGCCTAGACATCATTTTTCAAGAAATTATCAAGGAAAACTGTTCTGATATTCTTGAACCAGAGGGTAAAATAGAAGTTGAAAGAATCCACTGATCACCTCCTGAGATTCCAAAAGAAAAACATGTAGGAATATTATAGTCAGATTCCAGAGTTCCCAGGTCAAGGAGAAAATATTGCAAGCAGTCAGAAAGAAACAATTCAAGTATTGTGGAAACACAATCAGGATAATACAAGATTTAGCAGCTTCTACATTAAGGGATTAGAGGGCTTAGAATATGATGTTCTGGAGGTCAAAGGAGCTAGGATTAAAATTAAGAATCTCCTACCCCAGTAAAACTGAGTATAATCCTTCAGGGGAAAAAATGGACATTCAATGAAATAGAGGACTTTCAAGCATTCTTGATGAAAAGACTACAGCTGAAGAGGAAATTTGAATTTCAAATACTAGACTCAAGAGAAGCATGAAAAGTGCATCCCCTACCATGGTTTTCTCCCATGTAACAAAAAGAAGATTCACAGTTAAACAAAACTGAGTAATTTAGTGACTACAAGTGATCTCATATGTAATAATTTGCAATCCACCATATCTCCAAAGAGAGGAAGGAAATGAGTTTTATTGCCAGTCATCAGGAACAAGTCTTGATCATTGAAGTTGAGTTGAATACCATCTTTCCATGTGGCCCTCAATTGCCTTATGAATCTATTCAAAATTCCTCCCCTACTACCACTCTCTTATATGTGATGTCTTCTTTTATTATAATGTCAGCTCCCTGAGGATAAACTGTCTTGCTGGGTGGTTTTTGTATCCCCAACATGAATATAGGGCCTGGCATGTGGTAAATACTTAACAAATGTTTATTTTTTTAATTCACTTATATTATTGTAGTCATTATATGTATTATTCTCTGAATTTTTCTTCCTTTGCTTTGCATCACTTCATATAATCTTATATCTTTAGGATTACTTCCTGGTTTCTTATGGCAATGATAAATTACATTTATAGACCAGAATATGATCATTCATTCTGCAAAGAAATATCTGTTTGGTTCCAGATTTTTGCTACTATTATAAAGTGCTGCTTTCAAAAAACAAACAGACCTTTCTCCATGGTGGGGTACCTGGGGGGAGGGAGGGAAGCTAAGTCTTTTTTTCCCCAGGAAGATTTTTTTTAAGTTCAATAAATGGGTATGTTACTGTCTTTGTCTTTTTCTAAAAATGTTGTACCAAGGCTTCAACTTATGAGGAAAGACTCCAGATAAAGCCAGAAGCTTGTAAGTAGAGAAGAATTCCACACTTCTGTTCAGCAGAGCAATGCTGAGCAGCATCCACATGAGACCGCCACAGAGAAATGCCTAGTAGAGATTATATGTTTGGAGGACATTATATGTTCAGTGGAAATTCAGCTGAGATTATTTATTATTTAAGACAAATGCTTAGTGGACCTGGCAGGAGTTATGGCAGCACCCCCAAAATACGTGGACAGCCCTTCAGTGGCAGGGGAACAAGCTACCTCTGACACATCTGTTTCCTCAGAGTGTGCCTCTCCACATGTGTTCTCTATGTATATCTGCTCTTCCCACTAAAGTTATACTCACTTGTGAGAGAGTATGTTCAAAGTTTATGGTGGGGGAATGTCTCACTGCTACTTTTTCTTACTATATTATTTCTTTAGATGCTTTCAATTTGAATTAAATGTGTCCTTTAAGTAGGAAAGGAAACCACACAAATGAGGGATCATAGACTGTGGTTTTAGTGCACACAAATAAATCTACAATGCACTTTCAACTCTGGGGGATTCACCGTGCAAGTTGAAGGGTGTCTTTAGGTATTCCAGGATAAATTCAAAGTCCTATATTTGGGTTCAAAATGTCTTCTTTTCAGAAGTATGTAACGGGGAAGCACAGCCAGACATTTGGAACAGATTTGTTCATTTTAATGGATTGCAAGTTCAATATGTATCTACAGTGTAATATGGCAGCCCAAACAACAAATGTGATCTTAGGCTGCTTTAAGACAAACAACAGGATCAGAACAATAGAGATATGAATAAATTGATATTGCTTGCTATCAAAG
Organism: Vombatus ursinus; assembly: GCF_900497805.2. Taxonomy (NCBI): domain Eukaryota; kingdom Metazoa; phylum Chordata; class Mammalia; order Diprotodontia; family Vombatidae; genus Vombatus; species Vombatus ursinus. The sequence continues at coordinate 27,935,564 of NW_020954576.1, forward strand.
GTATTAACGGAAAACTATAAACTTTTTAAACAAAGGTCCTATTGTCATTTTACCAAAGAACATGCTTCAAGCCCATTTCCAATGGCAGTGGTCAAATTATTTAGAGATGATAACTCCATTAGTTCCTGTGGATTGTGTATATTCCTGGTTACCTATGTAATTTACTGCTTTCCAGTGCCTTATACTGCTAGCAAAAAATATTCTATTTCCAAAATTCATGATTTCAGGGATGATATTTATTTTGGTACAAGTAAAAAAGTTTTTTCTAGTGACCTAGTTCTTGGGACTATAGATAAAAGATTTCCTGAGTGGAAATAAGAAAGATGAACACTCTAATTCTATGCCTATCATCCTATTTAACCAGTCATATCAGAATCCTTGGGAACTGGAAAACCAAAACATTGCTGACCCATATCAGAACCCTGTCTTTTTAGTTACAAAAAGGGAAAACTGGTGAGCTGTCAGAAACACTACCAATTCATCTCATGTGCTGCCACCCTTATCTGCTGCCAGCCTCATGAGCCACATTGATGGTGTTGCAACCCTCATTAACTGTGATCTCAGGCCTATGTTCTGCCCTGATAACTGATGGAGTCCAAAGTCAAGGTGCAGACCTAAGGAGTCATAGCGCTTCCATCTCCTGCCCTCCTGAGATTTCTGCTGAACATCAAAAATACCCTTCAGGGGAGGAGCCAATATGGCAGAGGGAAAGCAGTGACTTGCTTGAGCTCTCCCCCAAACCCCTCCAAATACCTATAAAATGACTCTAAACAAATTCTAAAGCAGCAGAAGCTACAAAAAGACAAAGTGAAATGAATTTCCAGCCAAAGACAGCCTGGATGGTCGATAGGAAAGGTATATCACGCTGGGCGGGGAGAGGAGCGCAGTGCGGCTTCGGCACGCAGGCCACAGCAAACCTGGAGCAGGCCTCAGAGGGCTGAATCATGGGCAGCTGTGGTGGTTTACAGATTTCTCAACCCACAAACTCCAAAGACAACTTAGAAGGTCAGTGGGAAAAGTCTGTGACTGTGGTGAGAGAAGGAGCTAGGTTTCAGCCACAAGTCCTGAGTGCGGCCTCTGGGGCAGTGGCTGACTCCCGAGCTTCTGGCCCACAGACAGAGGGGGAATCAAGTGGCTGATCAGAGGGGGATTGCAGGGATCTCATTGCCAGTGCTGAGGCAGGAATCTCTTGAGTTGCCTGTGCTTGGATCTGGGTCACAGTTCTGAGGGGCAGTCCTGGGGTGAGGAGGAGTCCTGGGGCAAGGAGGAGTGCTGGCATGGTGGAGCTTGTTGTGGTGGTGGAGAGGAAACACCTCATCCCTTATCATACCACCCTGGAAGAACTGAAAATTTACAGGTCCCTGGAAGTAGCTCTGAAAACAGCTATACAAACCCCCGAAGCTTGGGACAGTACATTCTCCACATTGGAAGCAGACTCTGACCTTAACAAAGAGTTTAAAACTCAAGTAATTGGCCGGGACTATGAGCAAACCTCACAAAAAGAGTCAGACTATATTATCTTACTTTGGTAACAAAGAAGATCAAAACATACAACCAGAAGAAGACAACAAAGTCAAAGCTCCTACATCCAAAGCCTCCAAGAAAAATATGAATCAGTCCCAGTCCTTGGAAGAGCTCAAAAGAGATTTTGAGAAGCAAGTAAGAGAAGTAGAGGAAAAACTGGGAAGAGAAATGAGAGTGATGCAAGAAAATCATGAAAAACAAGTCAACAGCTTGCTAAAGGAGACCCAAAAAATACTGAAGAAAATAACACCTTAAAAAATAGCCTAACCGAACTGGCAGAAGAGGTCCAAAAAGCCAATGAGGAGAAGAATGCCCTAAAAACAAAATTGGCCAAATAGAAAAGGAAGTCCAAAAGATCACTGAAGAAAATACTTCCTTAAAAATTAGAATTGAGCAATTGGAAGCTAGTGACTTTATGAGAAATCAAGACACTGTAAAACAAATCCAAAAGAATCAAAAATTAGAAAACAATGTGAAATATCTCATTGTAAAAACAACTGACCTGGGAAATAGATCCAGGAGAGAGAATTTAAAAATTATTGGACTATCTGAAAGCCATGATCAAAAAAAGAGCCTCGACATCATCTTTCAAGAAATGATCAAGGAAAATGGCCCTGATATTTTAGAACCAGAGGGCAAAATAGAAATTGAAAGAATCCACCAATCACCTCCTGAAAGAGATCCCTGGAGGAAAACTCCTAGGAATATTGTAGCCAAATTCCAGAGTTCCCGGGTCAAGGAGAAAATATTACAAGCAGCCAGAAAGAAACAATTCAAGTATTGTGGAAACACAATCAAGATAACACAAGATTTAGCTGCTTCTACATTAAGGGACCGCAAGACATGGAATATAATATTCTGGAGGGCAAAGGAGATAGGATTACAACCAAGAATCACCTACCCAGCAAAACTGAGTATAATCCTTCAGGGGAAAAAATGGTCATTCAGTGAAATAGAGGACTTTCAAGCATTCTTGATAAAGAGACCAGAGCTGAATAGAAAATTTGACTTTCAAATACAAGATTCAAGTGGAACATGAAGAGGTAAACAGGAAAGAGAAATCATAAGAGACTTATTAAGGTTCAATTGTTTACATTCCTGCATGGAAAGATGATATTTGTAACTCATGAGACCTTTGTCAGTATTAGGGTAGTTGGAGGGAAAGAATTATATGTATGTATGTATATATGGACAGATAGATAGGTGGCACAGGGTGAGTTGAAGATGAAGGGATCATATCTGGAGAATAAAATTAAGTGGTGAGAGAGGATTATACTAGGAGAAGGAGAAAGGGAGAGGTAGAATGGGGTAAATTATCTCACAAAAAAACAGAAAAGAAAAGTCTCTTACAGTGGAGGTGAAACAGGGGAAGGTGAGAGGGAATGAGTGAATGTTATTCTCATAGGATTTGACTTAAGGAGGGAGTAACATATACACTCAATTGGGTATGGAAATCTGTCTTACCCTACAGGAAAATAGGGGGGGAAGGGGAAAAGAGAGTAGGGGGATGATAGAGAGGAGGGCAGATTGGGAAAGGGGGTAACCAGAAGCAAATACTTCTGAGGAGGGACAGGGTGAAAAGAAAATAGAATAAAAGGGGGGCGTGGGATAGCATTAAGGGAAAATAGAGTTAGTTTTTCACAGCATGTCTACTATGGAAGTGTTTTGCATAACTGCACATGTGCTTGCCTTTTCAATGAGGGTGGGTGGGGTGGGAGGAAGGGAGAAAATTTGGAGCCCAAAGTTTTAAAAACACATGTTTAAAAAAATGTTTTTACATGCAACTGGGAAATAAGAAATACAGGAAATGGGGTACAGAAATCTATCTTGCCCTACAGGAAAATAGAAGGGGAAGGGGATAAGAGAAGGGGGAGAGAGATAGAAGGGAAGGCAGACTAGGGGAAAGGGTATTCAGAATGTATGCCATCTTGGGGTGGGGGGAGGGGCGAGATGGGGTGAAAATTTGGAACTCAAAATCTTGTGGAAGTACATGTTGAAAATTAAAAATAAATAAACAAAAAAAGAAAAAAAAAGAAAAAAAAAGAAAAAATACCCTTCCAAAAAAACCTCATGAGGACGTGTGAGCTCTGTATGTGTACTGATCTGTCCTCTCTAGGATGGTGGCTAGCTCAATACAAAAAATCTCTCATTTAGAGAGCAATTAGTGACATAGGTAGGAAGTAATACAGATAGAAGAATTTGATCAATTTCTCCTTTCAAATTTTCTTTCAGCCTCATACCCACAACATTAATATTTTTGTTATTATTAATTAATTCCAATTATTAATTAATTAAAATTGTTAATGATCAATTCATTTGAAGTTAGAAATGATTAATATTACTAATTACTAAAGCAGTAGAAAGGATTCTTATTCAGACATAGACAAGTTGGATTAGATGGTCTCTAAAGTCCCTTCCAACTCTGAGTCTGGGATACTGTGAATCCTAACATATATAGCAGGGTTCTTTAACCCTTTTGTGTCATATACTCCTTTGTCAGTTTGATGAAACTCATGGGCCCCTTCTCAGAATAATATTTTTTAAAAATTCACAATTAGGGTTAGGGTTAGCTAAGTTTCAGTTTCAAGTTGGTGAAAATAAAGATGTAATTGTTTTTTTTTTTCATCCAAGTTTATGGACCCCTTGAAATCTATCCACAGATCTCTTAGGGATCCATGGAGCCTAGGTCAAGAACCCCCAATCTATAGAGAATATTCCATTTGGATTTTATAAAAGACATCGACCATGACTATGGCAAAACTTTGGCGAGTATATGCCTAAATTTTATGCTACACTTGACAGTGAAATAGGATCATAGAACTGTTATCTCAATGGTTGCATGTCTCAAGGAGTCTTGTGTGATCTTAACATATGCATGAGACATATTTTGCTGGTGGATACGTTTAAGATTGCATTTTTTTGGGACATCATTTAAAAAAAATCAACAAACAATAAAGCTGGTGGAATTTTTTCCTCAACATATTTTTTCTTTAAAAAATAAACTTTTAAAAATTGTTTTTAGAATTCATAGAAAACCTGAGCTAATACCAGGCTTTAGCATTTCTGACATTCTAACCAGATTATGCCACTTTTTTGTATTTATCCAGGTACCTGCTTTTACATGTCTTTTAAAAATCTAAATTGAGCTCTCTATAAATCTGTCAGACTCTTTAAAAAGTTATTCCCCCACCCCTTTTCTTCATGAAAAGCTTTTATGATTATGGTGCTAGAATTTCATTCTTGAAAGCTTCCCAAACTCCCAGGGTCAATTTTCCCTGTAGAATTTTAGGCCATGGAGTCTTACTGATCCTTTTTCTGAATTCTTTGAAATCTCCTCATTTATGATCTGGGGAGTAAGCCAAAATATGCCTCACTTGCCAACCCTCATCCCTCACAAAATCTAAGATACTATTATCACTCCTTCCAAGGATTCTTGTCATTTCTACATTGGCAGCCAGTCCTCCTTTTATTAGTCAGAATCGGGTTCAGCAACAGTTTTCTTAGTCACTTCTTCACCTTTTAAGAAGCAAAATTATAATTTCAAATCAAGAATTTATTAAATGACCTAATAGAAAAGAGAGCTCCAGCATAACTAGATAGATTTGATCTTGGAGGTAATAGGGAGCCACTAAAATTTATTGAGCTGGTGTGTGTGAGAGAGAGACAGATAGAGAGAAACAGAGAGAGAGAGAGAGAGAGAGAGAGAGAAAGAGACAGAGACAGAGAGACAGAGACACACACACACACACACACACACAGAGTGAGTGATGGTCAGCCCTGAGCTTTAGGAGGATTATTTACATACCTCAATGCTATTACATGTGGCCTTGATTGTTGTACTATCTAGGATGGCAGTCAGTCAAACTTTTGTGTGATCCTATACTGTTTGGAATCCAGGAAATAAAGTCTAGTCAAGAGTCAATTTAAACAATGGTGATACATTCTGCATATTTAGCTTTAGAGCTAAATACAAAGATCAGTCTTCCAGCACTGGTGAGGACTGGTTCATAATAATCATCTTTGTGACAGACCATGACAGAAATGGAAATATTAATGGAGTCATCTTCCCCTCTCCTACTCAATTTTGAAAGGTTAGTGCAAGAATCACAAGCAGTAATCAGGCACTGAATTCAGTTCAAAAAATATTTATTAATGCTTACTACGTTCATGACATTGGGTATGCAAAGATAAAAATAAAACAATTCCTGCTCTCAAGAAGAAGCTTCCATTCTACTGGATGATTTTACACACACACACACACACACACACACCCATACATATATATACAAGTAAATTAAAAATACACACAAAATAATTCTTAGTAATTTCAAAGAGCAGTGAAAAAATATTGAGTAGTTCTTGAATTGATGTGTCAGCCATGAGATGACAGGAAAAAAAAATGGCCCTTGCAGATGATAATGATCATTTCTTTTGTAACAAGGATCAACAATCACTATGTTTTAGGTTTAGGAGGAGACTTTGTCTTTATTTGGCCAGTAGGAGTCATTTTTAAATATAGCTACTCATCTTTGCAGTTGATTTAGTCCGGGTGACGATCATTATTTGGAGAATAACAGGAGACACGTTTGCTTGGTTAGGCAGTGGTAGCTCTAGCAAAGAGCAAAGCTCATTGTTAGAGAACTAGCCATGGTTCTGAGAGAGTTTCTGATAATTTTCAGAAATGTACTGAGGAATAGGTGAATTGCAACATTTATGCTGAGGTTGAGGCAGTGGAATATACTATTAATTGAATTCAGAAAACAATTACTGGGGCTTCAAGCTATTTTACATACAATACATACAATATTGTATGATGAAGATTTGGTACCGATGGAAGTTTTAATGAGAGAAATGAGTGAAGAGCTTAAGGACTGATTAGACACAGAGAACTACAGGGTTTTGCAGGGCTAATCAACTTGAATGTACATCTCAGTGGAGGTACAGAAGAGGTACTTCAATTTTGTCTAAGAAATCATAAAGCAGACAAGAAAAGAGTAAGAAAGCTGAGAAGTGATATAACTCATAGCTAGTAAAAGATGTCCATTGCCCAGGTGGCAAGAATATGAAGCAAGGCACAAGTTTTGTTTATAGTGTGGACTATTACTACAACTAGAGCCACTTTAAGTAAGAATAATTAATACAGGAACAGGAGGAATGATGCTAGAATTCTTAGGTAGGGGGACTGAGTTCACCAAAAATCAGGAGGGGAATCCAGGTTGACTGAGGAACTTAGCTGCCGTGTTTACTTTCAGATTGAAAATGCTTTGGAGCTCTAGGAAGGGCCAAATCTGAGGTACCAAAGTTTTGATAGACTCTGAAACCCTGGTGAAAGAGAAAATAAAGTGGACTCTACCACCAAAAGACAACATAAGAGTGTGTGGTCACTGTGGAAGGAAGACCTTTGGTGGAAGGAATATAATGACACAAATCCATTACAATTGGCAGGCAGAATAGTTTGGACTGTCATTGATAGGCTAGTGTTTGGACTGCTGTGATTATCATAGCCTAAATTTCCAAACTAAAGAAATTACTTCAGTTTCCCTGGGCAGGAACGCCTCTGCCCAATTAGGAAACATACCAGGAATCTTTCCCTATGGGGACTAACAACAATGAAAAGTCAGAAGATGGAGAATATTAGAACTTTTTAGGCATATTTGGTAAAGACAAACAGATAATTTGCTTCCCTGCTAAGAATATTATTGATTGTCCCATAGACCTCTTTCCTAAGACATCATTCATTTATGGGTGTAGTTTTATACCTTAAATGACAGTGATAGATAAACTCTGCAAGGATATAGTCTGGGAAAATATCAAGAAGTAGATTATCCAACCATTTCAATTGCCATCAAGAGTTCCATTCTTCTTTGTTCTTAGAAGGGTGGAGGTGTGACCATGTATTAGTAAATGAGATTGACTGTGAATCTACTACCTACTACCACTTATTTCTGACATCCTAGGAAGAGTGTAGGGGCCCCACATTTACATAAAACTAGATTTACAAAGGGTTTACAATCTTATGATCATTCAGATTAGGGGCAAGTGAAATGCTTTGAAATGCCACTTGCCTCATGAAGGCAAGCCCATGGGGCTTCATTAGGACACTATAAATGTTGGGTTATGACCTTTGGACTAACCAACGCTTGTAGAAATGGCAGTGTTACAGCATTTCAATAATGAGGCTATTTCTAAAGAGGCACAAAAGAGCTTTTACAGTGGAAGAGAAGATGGGGGAGTTGAGAGGACTACTTAAACTTTGTTGTCATTGGAACTGGCTCAAAGAGGGAAAAACATACACACTCAGTTGGATGTAGAAATCTATCTTAGGAAAGTAGGAGGGGAAGAGGATAAGAAAAGGGAGGGTGATAGGAGGGAGGGTGGATTGGGGAAAGGAAAACACTTTTGAGGATGGACAGGGTGAAAGAAAAGTATAGGATAAATGGGAGAAAATAGAATGAGGGAAAATACACAGTAATCATAACTGTAAAAAAAAATTATGGCAAGTTTCTCTGATAAAGGCCTCATTCCTCAAATATATAGAGAACTGAGTCAAATTTATAATGTAAGTCATTCCCCAATAGATAAATGGTCAAAGGATATGAATAAGCAATTTTCAGATGAAGAATTAAAGCTATTTACCATCACATGAAAAAATGCTCTAAATCACTATTGATTAGAGAAATGCAAATTAAAACAACTCAGAGGCACCACCCTATACCTATCAGATTGGCTAATATGACACAAAAGGAAAATGGCAAAAATTGGAGGGCTTGTGGGAAAGTTGACATGCTAATGCACTGTTGGTAGAGTTGTGAATTGATTCAGCCTTTCTGGAGAGCAATTTGGAACTATGCCCACAGGGCTATAAAACTGTGCATACCATTTAACCCAGCAATACCACTAATAGGTCTGTATCCCAAAGAGATTAAAAAAAAAGGAAAAGGACCTATATGTACAAAAATATTTATAACAGCTCTTTTAATGGTGGCAACGAATTGGAAATTGAGGAAATGCCCATTAATTGGGAAATGACTGAATAAATTGTGGTATATGATTGTGATGGAATACTATTGTGCTATAAGAAATGATGAGATACCCTCATCTCATCTCAGCACACTATCAGAAAAAGCTGGAAAGACATATGAACTGATGCAAATTGAAATGAGCAAAATCAGGAGCTTATTGTACACAGTAACAGCAATATTGTACGATGAATTGTGAATGACTTAGCTATCTCTTCTCAGCAATACAATGATCCAAGACAATTTTGAAGGACTTGTGATGAAAAATGCTATCCACCTCCAGAGAAAGAACTGATAGAATTTGAATATAGATTGAGGCATACTTTAGAAAAAAAAAACAACTTTATTTTTCTTGTTTGTTTGTTTTGGTCTGTGTTTTCTTTCACAACATGACTACTATAGAAATATGTTTTGCATGACTGAACATGTGTAACCCATATCAAATTGTTTCCCATCTCAGGGAGGGAAGATGGAAGTGAGGGAGAGAATTTGGAACTGAAAATTTTAAAAACAAATGTTAAAAATTGTTTTTACGTAATTGGGAAAACAAAATTTTTTTTAAAATAATGAGGCTATTTCTATTGTATCTGATTTGGATGCCATTTTGAGATTTTTACACCATAAGCAAGAATAGGTCTGTCCCCTGAGGGAAGTTTTTGCCATATGTAGCACTATAATTTATATGGCAAATTAGAGAAATAGACCCTTCCACCAGCCCCAGGTAACCTTCCTGATTTTCCTTTTAGTGCCAGATAGATTACAAATGCATGTAGACTATATATAGAACATGCAAACTTGTATGGCACCTCCTGAAATGAAACTCTTAGAGCTGTTCTTGGGAACTGTTTACTTTTCACTGACAAAGGTTACTAGAGTACTCATGATGACTGAAGTCCCTGACTTCACTTTAATGAATCCCTGCTAAATTGCCCTAGGGACTGGAACTAGAAGCAGCCTTCTAGAACTTAGGAAAGCCATTTACCAGCCTGATGTTCTTCTGGAATACCAACCCTAAGTGAACCTTTGTCATGGGGACAGATACATTACGATGGTCTTTGGTACAATTTTAATGCAGAGTTTTGAGAGAACACAGGGTTCTAAACCTGGAGGCCATGCCTCCTATTTGCTTCATCTAACCTCCAAAGAAAGAAAGCATACTGTAATTGAGGTAGAATTTCTAGTAATAAAAGTGGCCTTTAATGGCAAACAGATGTTTGGATGACTGAATATCTGGTAATTATGTTCAGAAATAACAAAAAAACCCCAATATATATTAAGGAAGCATCCATCCTGTCTGGGCATAATGCACAATAGAAGTTTCTATTCTTTTTTTGTCTCTGGGTATTTCATGTATTAGGGTTCAAAAATACCCTGGCAAACATATTCTCTGGAATTTTGACTTTCAGAACCCCTAACTCCCTTCAAGGCTCAGTGCTAGTGCCCTTCCTCTTTTCCCATTTGTTAGAACTCTTCCCTTCTTCCCTCAATTTACCTTCTATATACCTTGTATATATTTTATATTTACTGTACTATATACAAGTCATTTCTCCCCAGTGGAATATAAATTTTTTGAGGTCAGGGACTGTTTGGTTTTTGTCTTTGCATTTCCAGTGCCTAGCATACAATAGATAATAAATGTTTGTTGAGTTAAATTGAATGGTTGACCACTTGGTACATTGTAGTGGGGATTCCTTCCCATATGAGTTAGACTGAATGACCTCCAAGTTCTCTTCCAACTCTTGAATTCCATGATTCTGTGAAATAGATTGGACATACAACAATCTATAGGATAGAAAAAGGCAGAAACAATTTCTGTATCAAGGATCACTTCTCCCACATAGTTATAAAGCCATCTAGAAAGGCTGAAGTAAGCTGAGGCTGTGATTTTTCAAAGGGCAGGGCTCAGAAGAAGTCATATGGACTTATCATATTGTCTTGTTAGTAGTTCATTCTCCAGAAAACCAGACAAGAGAATCAACCCTTCACAACTACTGGTGGTCATGTTGGTCACATGACATTCTAGGCTATGTCAAAGACTGTAATACATGTTGTCAGATCAACAGATCCTACTGAAAAAACATGGGGTCCCTCTATGACCCTGGTCAGTTTCCCCATGAATTTAGTTCAAAACAGTAGATGAGATTACAGATCTACTTCCTTCCTTTCTCCTTACAACTAGTTTTTGAAACAGTGGACCACTTCTCATTAATGCACCCTCTAAAATCATGTCCAAAGTAGGTTCCTGCATATCAAGTAGCTTCCTATAGAATATAGTCAAGCTATATCTCTTTCTTCTTTCTTCTTCTCTTCTACCTCCCCCTTTTCCTCTTCCTTCTCCTCCTCCTTGTTTTCTTTGTCCTCTTTTTCTCCTCTTCCTCTTCTTCCTCTATGTGGAGCATCACTTTTATTTCCTGTCACATGGGAAACTTTTCCCCAAAGTTTCTAGTGCCACACTCTATGGAATGGGCCTCAAACTTCCTTCTCCCTGATGAGACAGAGGGTAAAGAGGCAGAGCTCTCTCCTCTAGTGAGTTTTTTACTCTTTTTTCTGTCATAGACCCCTCTGGCAGTTTGCTGAAGCCTTTGGACATCTTCTTAGAATAATATTTTTAAATGCATAAAATGAAATATGGAGGATTGCAAAGGAAACCAATTATACTGAAATATAGTCATGAACATATTAAAAAAGCAAAAGTTCACAAACCCAAGGTTAAAAAACCTTGCTCTAGGCTCTAGCCCAGGGGTGGAGAACCTGCAGCCCTCTAGATCCTCTAGTGCAGCCCTTTGACTAAATCCAAGCTTCACAGAACCAATCCTTTGGGGATTTGGCTGCACTTGAGGACCTAAAGGGCCACATGTGGCCTCAAGGCCAAAGTTTCCCCACTCCTGCTCTAGTCTGTTCACTTTCTTCTCTAATAGGGAGGCCAACTTGTATTTGGTCCACTCCTTACTTGGCACTAGCAGAAACCAATAAAACATAATCTTTACAGGTCAGTGATATATCTCATTTACCTTCCAAACTTGCTGAAACTGAGAACTTCAGTTTTCCATTGCTCTTATTGCTAAATCTCTTCACTAAACACTATAGAAAACTGTTTATTTGTTATACCTATCCACACACTTGTTCACTTTACCAGGGATTCTGTCCCCATGGAGCTTCTTGGAAAATTTTTTTTAAAGGCATACATTCCTACTTTTTTTCCTGAGCCTTTCCCACCTTTTGCTTTTTTTTCTTTATTTGCCACTACATGTCCAGGCATATTGTATCTGAAGTTAGCAGATTCCTGAAAACCTCCTAATGTAAACAGGAATGCTCCTTAATTGTTGCCTTAGAGAAGGAATCCAACTTCCAGCTACTTCTCACATGTTTTTCTTTTCTCCACACTTTTGATCAGAGTTCCATCTTCAGTGTGCAAAGAGCTCTAAATAAATATATAAGACAAAAGTCATTCCCCAATAGATTAGTGATAAAAGGATAAAAAAAGACAGTTTTCCAATAAAGGCATGAATGCTATAAAAATCATTGAAAAATGCTCCAAATCACTAATAAGAAGAGAAATGCAAATTGAAACAACCCTGAGATTCTATTTCATACCTATATTATTGGTAAAGATGACAAAAGAGGAAAAATTAATTACTGGAAGGTTTATGAGGACAAGCTCGCCAATGCACTGTTGTTAGAGCTAGGAAAGGTTCCCAGGATTCTGCAAGCAATTTGGATCTATACCCAAAAAGCCATTAACTATGTATGCCCTTTGATCCAGAGTGACACCACTGCTAGGCATATACCCTAAAGAGGTCAAAGACAAAAAGAAAGGGTCCATATGCACAAAAAGATTTCTAGTAGCACTTTTTGTCATAGCAAAACAAACAAACACAAAGGAAATAAAGTGGGTGTCTATCAACTGGGGAATAATAGTGGTATGTGAATATAATGGGATATGATTGCCCCATAAGAAATAATAATGACAGATTTAGAGAAACGTGGGAAGAATTTTATGAACTGATACAGAATGATATGAGCAGAACCAAGAGGACAATTTACATGATGATCACAATAATGTGAAGGGAAACAACTTTGAAAGACTGAAGAAGCCTGACCTATCTTTCTTCATAAGAATTATGTGAGATACATTATCAAAAGTTTTCCTAAGATCCAGGAAAATTATGTCCACAGAATTCTTTTTCCCCCCTACAGTTTTAGTGGTCTTAACAAAAATGGAAATTAAGTCACCCTAGCATGACCTGTTCATTGCTTCCCTTTCTAAATGTTAATCAACTATTCCTTTAATGATCCATTCTAGAATTTTCCCAGGAATCCAAGTCTAGTTCATTGCCCTATAGTTCAAATACTCTGTTTTATTCCTCTTTCTGAAAATTGAGATAACATTTGCCCTTCTCTAATCTAAGTGTTTCTTTAGCTATTTTCCATGATCTTTCAAATATCATTGATAATGGTCCAATAGTCACATCTTCCACTTCCTCAAAGATATGGGAATTTAGTTCCTCTGGGCCAGGTGTCTTGAACTTACCAAGGTCAATTAGGTTCTCTCCTAATTTATCTTGAATAATAACTCTCTCTTAGTCTTTTTTGTTCTGTCATTTCCAATATAAAGGTTGTTTGGCTTTGCGGAGAGAACAAAAAAAAATTGTTGTTAATTAATTGATGAATAAAAATAAAATCTTAACCTAAGTCCATGTGAGAACACAATAACGGCAGGGCCAGTCCCTAGTGGTTTTCTGAGAAATCAGCATTGACATTATTTTAAACATCTTGTTCCACTTAAAGAGAACCCCATATAACTAGTTGCAATAGCTTTTGATGGAGATCAAGGGCCCTGGGAAATGTTCCAAGAGACAGAGTTAATTAGCTTGCAGCAAATGGAACAGGAGGCTGATTCCTTGGGCTGCTGAGAGCCAAGCCTCTCCAAGCACAATGTTAAGAAATCATGACTGCAGGCCAGTTCAGGGCTATGTTGATCAGACAGGGGGGCAAACCACAGGCCAGTCCAATTTTTGTCTGCTTGTCTGCCAACCAGCAGACTGCTTCATCAGCCCAACCACGAGATGCACTTGCAGCCTATTTCAGGCAGGGCTGATAGAACCAAATCCTCTTGGGTAACCCTAGGATGGAACTGGCACAAACAGCTCAATTCTGATACTAAGACAACCCCCAAAAGGGAATGCTTGATTCTCAACTCAGAAGCTCAAGGAAATCTCCCCCAAAAGGTTGATACCAACCCCATACTTGCTAACAATTTGGCCATAATGTATCAAAGGAAAATTGTATTTTAAAAAGGGAAACCATGAGTATTACATAACTTGTAGCAGGTAAACTCCAGTAACCCAAAGTCATGGAAAGTCCCACTATTGAGTATTTTCCAGGATCCTTTACAATTTCAGGATGCTGAATCATCTCTCTTATAATGTTCTCCAAGAACTGTTCTCAAAAATATCTGCTAGGTTGAAGTCTGCGGTGCTTGTCTGCTGAGGGTCTGACTATAGTCTTCTTTCGATTTTTAGCCCTTCAAGGTATCCATAGTTCTCCCTAGATAAACCCTGGACACTGTCAGGAATACCCAAGAATGCCTTTGCTGATATAGCTGGAGAGGAGGGCAGGGGTGGTCACAATTCTTCCTTGAAGATAGATAGAATAGAAACTTCCTATCACCCTTACATGGGTGTTAATAATAAAAAAATACAATTAACACCCATATAGAACGTTATGGTTTGCAAAATATTTTCCTCACATGAATTCTGAATGCTTGTTCCCATCTTATAGATGAGGAAACTGAGTGACTTGAACAGCACTCCAGCTCAGTGCGTAAGGGAAGCTAGGATTACTCACATTTATGTAATGCCTTATCATTCAAAAAAAATACTTTCTTCATCACAAATCTATGTAGCAAGTAGTACCAGTATTATTCTTATTTACAAATTAGGAAACATGGAGAAGGAGTGGCTGAATCACAGAATTTCAGAGTTAGAAGGAATTTCGTTCCATTAACACCTCATCAAGAGCCCTCTCTAAAACATAGCAAAAAGGTGATGGTCCAGCCTCTGTGTTCCAGCCTTCAGTGGAGGGGCACCTGCTGCATTCTAAAACAGCTCACCCCACTTGCAGCTAGATTTACTTGTTAGGAAATTCTTCTTTATATCAACCATAAATTTGCCTCTTTTCAATTTCCACCTATTGCACCAAGTTCTGCCGTTGGGAACCAAGCAAAACAAATCTAACCCTTATTTTTCAGGGTTGCTCTGTAATCCTTGAAAACAACTATTTTCTCTTGTGCTGAATGTTCTTTTCTCCACTCTAAATATTCCTAGTGTCTTCAACTGACTTTATATAGCATGCTTTACAGGACCTTCACCAGTCCTGATTTCCTCCTGTAGATCTCCAGCTTATCCAGGTCTTCCTAAAATGTGATCCTAGAACCAAATGCTGTACTCCAGATGTGTTATAATCATGACAGGGAAGAGTCAGTCTGTTAAGTACTTCCTATGTGCTAGGCACTGGTGCTATGCACCAGGGATACAAAGAAAGGCAAACATACCATCCCTGCCCTCAAGGAGCTCACATGGGGGAAACACCATATAAACAATTACCTATATCCAAGATACATACAGAGTGTGATCTCAGAAAGAAGGCACTGCCTTCACTGTTATTTCCTATTTATTCTCTATATAGCTTGCTTTGTATGTATTTGTTTGTACTTTGTCTCCCCCACTAGATTGTTCCTTGAGGGCAGGGATTGACTTTTGCCTCTTTATATAACCCCAGCACTTAGCACAGTGCCTGGCACATAGTAGGTGCTTAAGAAATGTTGATTGATCGATTGAGCAGTGGGTGTGTGTGTGTGTGTGTGTGTGCTGAGGGGGAGAGAGGGAACTGGAAAAGGCCTCTTGTCGAAAGTAGAATTTAAATGGAGTCTTAAATGAGACCAAGGAAGCTAGGAGGTGGAGATGAGGACAGAAAATATTCCAAGCATGAGGGGACAGCCAGTGAGAAGTCACAGATAAAATGAGTTTAGTAGAACTACTTTTTCTCTATCATCCATTACCATAATTCTATCTACCCCAAACAGTTCTACTCCTTCTTTAAACTTCCTCTTTTCTCTGATGTAGCTTTAACAAACTCCAAGCCTCCTATTTGGGTTCTCCATAATTTTCTTTGCCAGACTTGGCTCTGTCTGAGCTTAGCTTCCCTGCTCCAGTTTTTAACAAGACAAGGTCATGCTTTGTATTCATCCTCAGTTAACTTACCTTTCTTCCGTCTTCTGTACATTTCTTTAAATTTTAAATTGGGTGATGAATTCCTTGTGCATCCACATTCATTCATTCATTCATTCAATCAACAAGCATTTATTAAGCACCTGCTATTTGCTAGGCACTGTGAATTGATCTCTTGATCTTCTGTTTCAGCTACATGTTTCCTATGTGTGTCTGTTCTCATTAATGGTGAAATTGTGGTGGTGTGCCCCAGTTTAATGGGGACAAAAAGCTTTTGTTGCTATTTTTCTTCCTATTCTATTTCATTAAAAGCCCTTGCTTTGAGTTAATTGAGTTCTCTGGCTGCCTGTGATTGATCACTTTGATATCTTTGGACAGTTCCCCCCTTCTTGCTCATGAGAATTGTCTCCTCTTGTCTTCACAGTTTCATTTTTGAAAGTTTCCTGGGATTCTCCTGGACTGACTTCCCATTTATAATTTTAGTCCATGGAAATCCTATCTATTTCTTTTCAGAATCTTTTGAAATCTCCTCTCAAAATCTAGGGTTCATGTCAGACTACAACTGACTTTTTTCTCTTTTTCTATCATTAATTCTAAGGTGGAGGGGTCACTTCCCCCGACCCAAAAGTTCCCAATGTTTCTATTTGAGTAATCAATAACTCCTTGTTAATTGGCTTGCTCAGGGTCACATAGATTGCAAATGTTAGAGCCAAGATTTGATCCCAGGACTATTAACTCCGTTCTAATATTCATGCCCCTTCACTACAGTGCCTTCAACTCCTCACAGAGCAGTCTTTGTGTCAGCCCCTAGAGTAATGCATCCATTCTCCACAGTCTATGTTGGATTACAGGAAAATCAGCAGCACTGACTCTGCGGGGGCGGGGGGGGGGGGGGAGGGGGGGGGGAATGCTCAAAATCCCACCCCAGTCCTGATGTGGCTTTTCCACAGCAGGCCAGGGTGCTCCAGCCCTAAGACCTCTCCCTTTCAGTTTCTAAAGGTTCTAAGAAATCCCAATTGTTTCCCAATTTTGTCTCTTTAGACACTTGGGTAGATTAGTCAAATTAGACCAATGGGGTCCTCATTGATAGTACTACTTAGTCCCCAAGCCACATCCTAGGTAATGCCATGTCTATGCCTGTTATTAAAGCTTTCTCAGGGAAATAGCATTTCTGATACAGGATCAGAGATGATAGATCAGGGACTTTATCTTGCCTTTCTTTGTATCCCTAGTGCCTGACACATGGTAGGCACTTAATAAATATTTATTAAATGAAAGAACCTTAGAGATCATCTAGTCCCATCCCCCCTTCCCCCAATTTTACAGATGAGGAAATTGAAGTCCAGAAAAGTAAAGCAATTCATCCAAGGTTGTATTGTATTGTATTCATTTAGCAAACATTCATTGTGTGTTATGCCAAAGGTATGAGGACATAGCCCAGCTTTGTTAGTGGTGCGACCCTGGGCAACTCAGCCTCTTTTGCTTGAGGGTCTTCATCTAAAAATTGAGAAGTTGGACAGATCCTCTCTAAGGTCCTTTGTAGCAAAATCCTGTCATTAAGTTTAATCCAACATAGACTCTGCTTTCAAGGGGTTTACAATCTAAGGGGAAAGGGAAGAGAGTGATTATACAAATAACAGTGATGCAAGGGACAGGGAGACAAGTGAAAAGACGTCCAGTCAAAGTGACTGTGTGTTAAGCTGAGTTATACTTATTGAGAAAGACAAAAAAGTCCTATCCCTTTCTACCCTGGAGGCAAAATCAGTGGTCTTTGTGATGTATACAGCATCTGAGAATGTTTACTGGGAAGGAACCTTAAAGGTATATTAGTCCAACTTCCTTATTTTTCAGATGGTGAAAATGAGATTCGGGCAGCAAGGGGGCGCAGTGGATAGAGTGCTTGGAAGACTCATCTTCCAGAGTTTAAATCTGGCCTCAGACACTTACTAGCTACATGACCCTGGGCAAGTCATTTAATCCTGTTTACCTCAGTTTCCTCACTTGTAAAATGAGCTGGAGAAGAAAATGGCAAACCACTCCAGTACCTTTGCCAAGAAAACCCCAAATCAAGTCATGAAGAGCTGGACAGGACTGAACACTAACAACTGAAACTGCGGTTCAGGGAAGGGAAATGACTTGCCCTAGGTGGCAATAATAAAAATAAGAACAATAGCATTTACTTTGGCTTACCATGGGCTTTGCATCCATTATCTCATTTGATCCTCATGACCATCCTGTGAGGTAGGTGTTATTATTACCCAGATTTTGAGATGAGGAAACTGAGGCAAATTAAATAACTTGTCCAGGGTCACACACTAGTAAGTGCCCAAGGCAGGATTCAACCACCACTCTTCCAGATTCCCAGTTCAGTGATCTATCCACTGCTGAGGCACCACCTAGCTGCCTCAAATGCCTTATTAGGAACAGACAGGGTGGGAATTAGAACCCAAGGTTTTTTACTTTTATTTCAGCAAGCCATGGTATCTTCTTAGGCTACTTGTCAAAATAGCATTCCACAAAGCAGCTCTCCAGAGATGTAAAGAGATAAAAATACCATCTGGGTACAAAATGGAAGATCTTGACCGTATCATATGTATCTTCCATATCATGTAGGGACAGGAGAAATTAAATTGGCATTAATTCCACCAGAACGCATTTGAAACCAAACAGGTAGATTAGTGTTCCTTGTATTAAAATCCGTTAGGAATACTCATAGATTTTTTTTTTTTGGTCTGTCATGTAGAAATATTAAGCTCCTGGGGGAAAAATAACCAAGCCTAAAATAACACACCTACAACCTACCTTGGATTTAAAAATAACAATAGCTGGTGTTTAGATCGCACTTCACATACATTAATCAGTTGTGTACCTTTTATTGTTTGATGCTCTAAATCGTCTTTGAGGTAGATAGGAAATGCACCATTACTCTCAGTTTAGAGATGGGGAAACTGAGGCTGAGAGGTCAAAAGACTTGATCGGAGCCTTTGAGTTCTCTTCAATTCTGGTCTGTCTTCAGGGCTAGCTCTCTGCATTATACCGTAGCTGCCTTTCTGTCAAAGAGAGAAGAACAGACTCATTTATTTGGGGTTTATGTCTTGGAACACAGTCACACAGCTTGTTCCAACAAAGAGATAGCTAAGGCTGAGCAATGAGGACTTTGTCCTCTGGCAGGGATGTGCTAAGGAGAGCTGATCATTAAATTTTCTCAGTGAGCATTTGCACCTGGGAAATATGCAAAAGCTACAAAAAAGGGATTTATTTGGTATTTTGTTGATTGTCTAGAATTAAAAAAAGGTTAGAGAAAATGTTAATAATACTGATGAAGCTTAAAAACATGTCATTTCCTTCCCCTCCCCCTCAGTGATTAAACATTAACCAACCCATTTCTGACCCCAGGGCATGGGAATCTAGAGAAGGCTGACAGCTTTTTGCACCTCTTTTTGACAATAATAGAAATGACTGAGCTGAGCACCAAAGGCAGAAGGTATACGAGAAAGAACACTGGATTTGGAGTCAGAAAACTGCAGTTTGAATTCCAGCTCTGACATTTACAAACTAGGTGGCCATGATGAAAGTGATTTAATTTCTCTGGGGTCTCAGTTTCTTCATTTGTAAAATGAGAGAGTTGGGTCGGATGACCTTTAAGGAAAAGCCTTTGAGGTTCCTTCCAGAACTAAATCCTATGACCTAGGTAGTAAGAATTATTCATTAAAGTAGGAAGTCACCAGATGGCAGGCTTTCTCTCCTGATGGCTATATGCCAGCTGAGCCCCTTCTTAACCTGGACCTCCCTGGCTTCTGCCACCACCAACTCAATGGCCTTCCCAGTAGAAGTATCAGGGCATCTTTGCAGTATCATGACATCTTCCTCAGGACCATTCAGGAAGGACAGCTAGATGGCGCAGTAGATTGAGCACTGGCCCTGGAGTCAGGAGGACCTGAGTTCAAATGTGGCCTCAGACACTTGGCACTTACTAGCTGTGCGACCCTGGGCAAGTCACTTCATGCTATTGCCTTGGAAAAAAAAAGTGATACAGAGACATATTTCATGCTGTTTGCCCAGGAACCAAACTTGCAAGTTAAAGCTCTGGGTTCCAGACAAAATTGAGCATCAAGGTGGTACAGAAAATAGAGTGCTAGACCTGTGGTTAGGAAGTTGTTGTTCAGTCATGTCTGACTCTTCATTGACCCGATTTGGGGTTTTCTTAGCTAAGATACTGAAGTGGTTTGCCATTTCCTTCTCAAGCTCATTTTACAGATGAAGAAACTGAGGCAAACAGGGTTAAGTGACTTGCCCAGGGTCACACAGCTAGTAAATGTCTGTGGCCAGATTTGAACCAAGAAGATGGGTCCTCTTGATTCCAGGCCCTGCAATCTATCAACTATACCACCTAGCTGCCCCAGAGTCAGGTAGACCTAAGTTCAAATCCTGTCTCTGACACTTACTAGTTCTGTGACCATGAGTAAATCATTCAACCTCTCTCACCCTTGCTTTCTCCATCTGAAGAAATGGGGATAATAATAGCACCTCTCTTACAGGGCTGTTATAAGAATCAAATGAGATAATATGTGTAGAGCATTTTGCAAACAAACAAAACTGGAGAAGGCACGAAGAACTAAATAAAGTCAAACACTTTTCTCCAGCCCTCCCAACCCTATTGTTTTCTGTTAAAACAAACTGGAGAGGTGGAAAGCGAAGAAAAGGAGAGAGAAATTGTCAAATATCAACAATTAAAAAATTTTAATGTCAGTTTCATATTTGGCAGAAATCATATCACTCTAGCCAAAAGCACCTCCCTGGGCCTCAATTTGCTCATCTGTAAAAAGGGGGTTGAATTAGATATAGCCTTTCCATCCTTAAAAGCTATGATCCAATGGTTATCTATGTATTTTCAAAACCTGTGATTATTTACACAAATTTCCTTTAAAATAAGACCTGCCACATTATGAAGTATAAAGGTCAGAAGATGGTCTCACATGTTCAGAATCAACGAAGCAAAACAATACACTCTAGTACCTGCTGAAACAATGAACTGGATTAAGGAACCTCTCTCTAGGTTCTATAAAGTGAGGAGCCCCCACCACTCCCAACTCTTGAGCACAGCTCACCTCCAACTAAGTCTAAATGCTAATGTGGTTCAGAGACAAAGGCATCTGCCATCCAGAGATCTTGGGTTGGAACTTATTCAAAATGACCTTGACTAGCTTTGAAATTTACAGGCAGCATCTGGTCTGCATTGAAAAAGAACTACTAGAATATGGCATGGCCTTCTCCAGCCTGCCACACTGCAGAAGCCATTTAACAGGAGAGCAAACTAAAGAGAGGAAGAAGCAATCATAACCTTGTGCAGACCCTGGAAGCAGAATTCAAGGAAACTCAGGCCTTCGGGAGATTTTTTCTTTTTAGTCATATCCTACTTTAGAAGATTACTCAGCCTTCACAAAAAAAACTAGGGGCTGAAAGTAGAAAGGTTTTCTTGATGCCAAATGTCAGCAGACACTCCAACATTTTACAGTTTTTAATGCATGTTTCAAGTTCTGTGGAAGGATGGGGTCACCCCTTTCCTTTGTTCCTTCGTCCAGGTTCTGTACAAAGTTCTGATTACTTCTTGCTCCCTTTAGTTTGCTATCCTGTTAAGCTTCCTTCTTAGGAAAGTGGATTCTACAGAGTGGGCTAGGATGAAGTTTGCCACACCATATACACACTATGGTGCAGTGATAGATTGCAGAGCAGGTGAAGATTGATTTTTAGTAGACTCCTACTTCTCCAGAAGGCAGAGAAGGATAGACACTGGAACTCAAGCTGTAGTTGAGAAATCTTCCCTCTATCCAACCTCAACCCCAAGTTATTATGGTATAAGTCAAGGGAAGCTGGGACTGCCTACAGTGGAGACCAGAAGGGGACCCAAATTGGGTTCCCTAAAGAGGGCTGGTTTCAGATGACATGAAAGACAGTGAAGGACCCTTCCCCAGAACAACAACAAGAGGAAAGGTTTTAGAATGAGCTCCGTCTTAGAGCTGGAATTGAGGTGAAGATGGAAGTGGGACTGAAGGGTTAGATATGATCTCAAGAGTTAGACTGTGCTAGACGGATACTAAAAACTAAAAGGATGAGAAAGCAGTGAGAAGCATACATGAAGAAACAATGAGAAAGGCGACTGGAAAAGGAATGTTTATTGAGTGAGGGAGAAGAGGAATGATGGAAACACAGAAGACATAGATAGATATACATATATATCAATATATCATACATAGACATATACATGCATATCTACTATCTGTATGAAGAGTGAGACACACACACAGAAAGAGACAGAGAGAGAGAGAGAGAGAGAGGGAGAGATGCAGCATTTATTAAGTGCTTACTGTGTGTCAAGCACTATGCTAAGGAGGACAAAAATACAAGAAAGTAAGATAGTCTCTGCCCTCAAGGAGCTTATATTCTAACGGAGGAAGATAGCACATAAAGAACACTGGAAGAGTGTTCAGTTGAAACAGTCTGGGAAGTAGTATAGAAGCCTGGGCCCTAGCAAGATAAAACACCAGAGTGGAGGGACCCAGGAGTGTAGGTCTGGGTTACATGAAGGGAGGAGCTGGAGGTCATGTGGAAGCTTGAGCTAAGCCAAAGGAAGTAGAGATAAGGGAGAAAGAAGAGTTTCAGTTATAAATATGGGAGGACAAAGAGAAAAGATGAAAGAGAAGAACAGATTTTGGGGAAAAGGATTCTGGAGCCATGACAAGGTAGGGATAGAGAGAGAGAGGGAGATAAACAAGAGTAAAAGTGACATAGGGCAGAATGAAAAAAGGAGGAAATGAAGAAGAAAACAATTGTAAGTAAGAATAATTGTAAAACTCAGACATGAGGGAATAATTGAAAAAGTAGTGGTGAAAGGAGAGTGATCTAGTCAATAAGCATTTATCAAGCACCTACTATGTGTCAGGCACAGGGATACAAAGAAAAGCAAAAAGAGTCCCTGAGCTCAAGGAGCTCATGTTCTAGTGGAGGAAGGACCAGAGTTCACCCACAAGGGAGCCCTTCTCATTTTTAAAAGCTTGAGCTTTGCTGTGCACCATTTTTTTTATGGGGGCTATTGGAAAATAAAACCAGTAACAGTAGGCAGAAAGGATCACAATTCCAAAACAGGCTGGGAATCCTGGTTGTGGACCTTCATTTCAGCCTGGAGATTTGGGCCATAATGGTGCTCCACTTTGACAGTTGGTTAAATCCTGGTCTACCTGATCCAGTTTTCTCATTCCCCAAAGGCAAGGCACTGCACTAGGTACTTAAACACAGAGATTAAGAAATCAAAAGATTTTTTAAGGGACAATTTTGACTACAAAAACATGGACGTGCTTTTCCTCCAGAATGATAACTTGACTGAATCCACAATCCACCACCCCCTGGGAATTTATCCATTCACATCTTTCATTTAATTTAAGAATAGAATATTATTGTCTGCAGCATTTGATAAAAGGCATCATAAAGAAAGCTACAGTGGTATTAATTTATCACTGACAAGTAGCTCACTTGAGTAAGTATGGCACCACACTGCAGCAGTATTTGGGTATCAAATCAAATCCTATCTGTCTCTAAGATGGAAGAGCTAACATGCTAGAAAGGCTTCATTTGAAATGCTTGGTGCATTTTGCATTGTGTCTGCTTTCCTATTTTTCATTTGAAAGTTGCCAATGGTACAGTGTTTTCTATGACACAGTCTGCACCAAGCTATCAAAAACTGCCAGCTTCCAAACACTGACTACAGATTCTCTTCCAAACTGTTACTTTTCAAATGATTTTGTTGATGGTTTAAGACAAATCTGGGCCATTCTATCAGTGGAAAGGTTGGATTACCCCTAGAGGGTTGCAGGATCCTTGGTTTGGTGTCTTGTATAATGTATATTTTGTATTTCTAGAAGATGGGGAAGGAACTGCTGGGTGGGGCCTATTATCCTTGAAAAATGCCTAGTGCAGGGGTGGGGCACCTACAGCCTCAAGGCCACATGTGGCCTTCTTGGTCCTTGGGTGCAGCCTTTTGTCCCTTTTTATTAAGGGGATTTGTTCTATGAAGTTTGGACTCAGTCAAAGGGCCGCACTTGAGGACCTAGTGGGCCACATGTGGCCTTAAAGCCACAGGTTCCCTACCTCTGGCCTAGTAACTTTCTGAACTCTTTAGAGGGGACCCCCCTCCTGAAAAGCCAGTTATATACAATGTCTGTAAGGGCCAGTGGAGGGCTACTTATAAGGGGATAATGAAGCCTTCCCATCAACTTAGCCCAGTTTGATATCACATATTCTATGTTCCAGGCAGACTGGCCTATTTGCCATTCCTCATACGTGATATTCCATCTCCTCCATCTGTATCTTTGAACAGGCTCTACCACGTTGATGGTGCCTGTAAGTACCCTCTCCGATGAAATCACTTTGGATGTAACTCTATGTATTTCATATACACTGGTAGGTATTTATGTGGTTTTCCCCAACAGAATGCAAGCTCCTTGAAAGGAAGGAGTCTCTAAGATTGTAAGATACAGAGTAGCTGCAGTTACAGAAGCAGCAATTTCCTGGTCTGGAAGTTCCCTGTACCAATGAAATCACAGGTCCTCTCTCAATCACTATCTCCAATGTCTGGCACAGTGCCTGGGCAAGCAGTAGATACTCAATATGGTTTATTTGAATGTGTGAGGGGTAGCCATCCGCACTTCAACACACTTGAAAGTTGGAAGGGGCAAAAGATATTAAAATATATTGAAAAGTCCATTCAGACATAATGGAAGTACTTTACACCTCAGAAAGAGTCCATGGCTTGAATGACCCAAAGGTCAACAGATACAATGATCTGGCTTCTAGGACACAGACTGCCTCCATACCTTTGCCACTAGTCATTCATCTGCAATAAGATTCAATTGGAATATGGGAGTTATGTTTGGTATAGGCAATATAATTAAAGATGAGAACCAAGATCTGAGCCAGAAAGACTGTCTAACAAGGAAAGGCTAGCTCCAGACCTTTCCAATTTCCTGCCTGGAGGGAATAAATCTCCGAGCTAAGGCCCTGAGGGAGTCAAAAAAGAGAAGCTCCAGCCAATCCCAGGCTAAGGGTTATTACTCTTGCTAAAAAACAGTCAGTAACATTCAGTCTGAAAGGGCATAGTAACACCCAGACAAGTCAGAGGCTGAAGGTGGAGAAGGACAGTACAGTTGCTCACTGAAGAGTAAGCCCAAAAGACTGTCCCTTCCAGCAAAGATGTCATGCCTTTTGGAAAGCCCCTGAACGATCTGCTTAGCCTAGTCCAGAGGAGGATTGATTCACAGAGCTGAGACATTGAGCTCTTCGAGGAACAAGCCCAGGTGAATAGCAGAAATGTCACTGATGAATTTGTCCATCATCAACGCCCCGCAATGCAGGGAATTACAGGTGGGATTTCTGGAGAAAGGACAGCAGCTAGGTGGCACAGTGGATATTGCACTGGGCCTGGAGTCAGGAAGACCTTAAACTCAAATTTAGCTTCCGACACTAATTAGCTAAGTTACTCTGGGCAAGTCACTTAACATTTATTTACCTCAGTTTCTTTATCTGTAAAATGGGGATAATAATAGCACCTACCTCTCAGGGTGGTTGTGAGGATCGGATGAGATAATAATTGTAAAATGCTCAGCAAGTGCCTGGTATGTAGTAAGCACTATGTAAATATTATTTATTATTATATCAAGGTTCTACTGTTCCAGAATTGTGAGCTGCTCTTTCCATGTGAGCTCCCTACCCATGTAGGAATATCTCACCTGCACTGTGTTTTAAATTTATGCCACTCAATATTTGTGGGAGAGTATGATCCACAGGTTTGGGGGGGAAATGCTTTTTATGTTTTTTTGTTTTGTTTTTGCTAGGCAGTGGGGTTAAGTGACTTGCCCAAGGTCACACAGCTAGTAAGTGTTATGTGTCTGAGGTTGGATTTGAACTCAGGTCCTCCTGACTCCAGGGCCGGTGCTCTATCCACCGGGCCACCTAGTTGCCCTTAACAATATTCTTTCCACGACATTTGAGTAACTGCCTTCTTTAAAAAGCTAATTGAATCTATTGGCTGATTGTTAAGGGGAAGCCTATTGGTAGATGCTAATGAGGTACAGTGGTAGGATAGACACCCACAGAATCTGAGGTAGCAGCTTCCCCTCTGTGGACCCGACCTGCCAGTGTCAGTGTGGGTTGGGGGAGTGAGCCCAAAAGAGGTGCTACAACAAATGAATGAATGAATAAATAAATGAACATTTATTAGAAGCTCCAAGGCACTAAGGTACAGATCCAGGAAACAAAAAAACATTAAGAACTATCAGCTAGCCCTTAAAGAAGCTCATAGGCAAGGGGCAACTTAGTGGCTCAACGGAGAGAGCACTGTGCATGGAGTCAGGAAGTTCTGAGTTTAAGTCTTAATATCTATGTGACCCTGGGCAAGTCACTTAACTTCAGTTTACCTCTATTTCCTCAACTGTAAAAAAATGTGCATCATAAAATCATCTACCGCTCAGGGTCATTGTGAGAACCAAATAAGATATTTGCACGTAACGGTGCCTCTTACATAGCGGGTGCTTAAAAAATATTTTTTTCCTTCCTTTATAGCCTATTTCAAATAAGTTGAATTTTGAAGGGCTCTGCTACTTATACTAAATTCTGTGCACCCTTGGGCAAGTAATTTAACCTCTTTGGGCCTTAGTTTCATCATCTGAAAAATGAAGGGGTTGGGCAATATAAGCCCTAAGCTCCAGCTCTAAAGCTATGATCCTAAGTCATAGATAGATGCAAGGAAGGAAAGAGGCAAGCTATTCCACATATGGAAAAAGCATGACAATGAAAGGAGAGAAGGTAAATATAGAGAGCAGTAAGTGGGTTAGTATGATCTGAATCGCAGGATTGGGCTATCAAGTGATGGGAAATAGAGAATCTTAGAATGTCAGACTGGTTTAAGACCTTCTGGCCCAAAAACAGGATTGCAAAGCTCAGGAAGGGGATGCTTAGGCAACAGACACTTACTAATTGTGTGTGTGACCCTGGGAAAGTCACTTGGCCCTGTTTGCCTCAGTTTCCTCATCTGTAAAATGAGCTGGAGAAGGAAATGGCAGAACCACTCCAGTGTCTTTGCCAAGAAAACCTCAAATGGGGTCACAGAGAGTTGAACACAACAGAACAACTTCCTGACCACAGGTCCAGCACTCTATTTTCTGTACCAATGTTTCTGTGAAATGAATGAATAAAAACATCAATATGATCTTTATCTCCCTCTGTGTTTACATTAAACCATACCCTGACTTTGTAGCCAACAGTGGGTTCAGAAGCTCCCCAGACCAAAGTGAAACTACAATAAAGCCCAGGATCCTTAAGATGTATTTTTTAATTATGTAGCTGTTAAGAGGTAGTGAATAGAGAGATGGCCTCAGAGTTGGGAAGACAGGTTTAAATCACACCTCCGACACACGTTTGTTGTATGACCCTGGGCAAGTCACCTAACTTCTTGGTGCTTTAGGTGACTGCAAGAGTACAATTTGCAGAAAGGTTGCCAACTTTCGTTGGTACAAGGAGTTCCCTCATCTGGCAGTTGCAGATCCAATTTATATCCCTATCCCTTATGTATCTGTTCATGATGCAAATTCCCTTTAATGAAAACCTGAGTTTATTTGATGCTAGAGGAATATAGGAATTGAATTCTATAGGCTAAAAAGAAGCAGTTTGTTTCCCTTGGCCGCTGTATCCATACATCTCAGTGATTTCAATCAATGGCTCTATCCTGGAGTCCATTCTCGTGTAGGAGAATTGTTTGTATTTGATGCCATTTGTAGACTGTGTAATTGGAAGGGAAGGAGAAGTCAGGGTGGAGAGATACACTTTTTCAACACATTAGTCCTCAGCATGACTGGGATTTTGTCCTATGACAATATTAATTGAGGTAGGGTAGAGGGATCAAATCTCCTCTCCCTCCCCCTCCCTGCCCCTTAAATCCCCATGCCTTATATAGTCATTGTTGCTAGTTTGGTTGTTGGCAGATATTTACTAAGAACCCAAGGCTGATATCAGGACAGGTAATGTCCAACACTAGGGAGATAACCCTACTGTGCTTTTCCTAGTGAGACCATTCCTAGAGTACTGTGTTCAGTTCTAGGTGCCATATTACAGAAAGGTCATTAGTAAGCCAGACAGCATCTAGAGAAGATTGGACAAGATGGTAAAAGACCCCAAGATCATACTTTATAAGGATTAGTTGAAGGAACTAATGATGTTTAGTCTAGAGAAGAGAACACTGGAGTAATGGGCAGGCATGATAGCTATCTTGAAGTATTTTAAGGGCTGTCACATGGGAAGGCCCAAGTTAAATCCAGCCTCACACATTTATTAGCTGTGTAAACCAAAGGAGGTGCTACAGTGAATGAATGAATGAAAACTTATCAAAAACTCCAACTCACTGATGTACAGATCCAGGAAACAAAAAAAAAAAAAACAGTAAGAGTTATCCACCGTCCTTTAACAAAGCTTATAGGCAAGAAGTAGCTTCGTGGTTCAATGGATAGAGCACTGTGCCTGCAGTCAGGAAGTTCTGAGTTCTCAGACACTTCTTAATATCTGTGTAACCCTGGGCAAATCACTCAACCTCTGTCTACTTCATTTTCTTCATCTGTAAAATGGGGATGATAATAGCACCCACTTCCTAGAGTTGTTTTGAGTATACAATGAAATAATATTGTAAGTCTCTTTGCAAATCTTACAATGCTGATTATTATCATTAAGACAGCTTAAACTGGTTTTACTTGGTTTTAAAGGGCAGAACATAGAAGTAGATGGAAATTACAGAGAAACTCGAAGTAAGGAAAAACTTCCCAACAGTTAGAACCATGTAAAAGTGGAATAGGCTACCTTAGGAGTTAGTGGTTTTCTCTTGTTCCCTGGAGGTCTTCAGGTAAAGACAAGACAATTAATTGTCAGACGTATTAGAAAGGGTTGTTTGTTTTTGGTGGAGTCTGAGATCTCTTCCAGCTCCAAGATCCTGTGACTTCATATTTTTACAACACTTAATATTCATAATGTTTTCCTTAAGACCACCCTTTGAGGTAGAATGTGCAAGTGGGATTATTTCCATTTTACAGATAGGAGACAGAAAGACTTCCTCACAATAACATAAGTAATAAATATAGGAGAAAGTTCCCAAACTCTAAATTTAGGGTTCCTGTCACTAAACCATACTGTCTCTCTCTGGTTAGCTAGATGGAGCTTTGTTGTTAGCTGTTGACTTGTTTCAGTTGTGTCCGATTCATCATGATCCCATTTGGGGCTTTCTTGGCAAAGATACTGGAGTGGTTTGCCATTTTCTTCTCTGGTTCATTTTACAGTTGAAGAAACTGAGGCAACCAGGGTTAAGTGACTTGCTCGGAATCACACAGCTAGTAAGTATCTGAG
The DNA here is from genome assembly GCF_900497805.2 of Vombatus ursinus. Lineage (NCBI taxonomy): Eukaryota > Metazoa > Chordata > Mammalia > Diprotodontia > Vombatidae > Vombatus > Vombatus ursinus. The sequence continues at coordinate 27,964,770 of NW_020954576.1, forward strand.
ACTGGATTTGAATGCAGGAAGATTAATCTTCCTGATTTCCAGCCCAGTGCTCAATCCACTGCACCACCGGGCTGCATGGATGGAGTGTTACCATGGTCCAGAATCGGATTAAAGCTTTAACATTTTCTGTGACTTCATCTCAGTTAAATCTGAGAGATCTCATTTCTAAGCCATCTAGATATGGTCTAGGGTTTACAATGTAGATCTGGCAGAGAAGACAACAACATGCCACTTCAAATGGTGGCAGCATCTTAATTCAAAGACAATTCTGATTTCTCCTTGGTAAATACACCATTAAAAACAACAAGGCTTAGGATACTTTTAACTTTTCCCAGTGATTTTTTGCATATGTATTTGCATAGACCTACTCTGTTCTAAAAGGAAATTTAAGCTTCTCCAAACGGCAAGAATCATTTCTGCTGGAAATTGCTGTCTGAGAGGAATCTAGCAACTGAAGTGTTCTAGAATTAACAGGCTACACAATATCTTTAATCCGGGGAGAAAACAGGATAACTTTCCTTCTGTTCTGTCTAGCCGTTTTTTCCACTTTGTGGTTTATATAGGATCTTCCTTCTCTTTCCTCCCTCACTGCCTCTCCCCCTCTTCTTTCAATTTATTTCATGAAATGGGAGAAGCCTTGAAAATTACTAAATCACTGTTAGGGACACAAAGAGACTTCTGGAAATTAGGCAAACTCTTTATCTGCAAAGAAGGGCACACTGGCAGAATCTCTAGATCATTCTCCGGACCTCATATCCACTTGGCACTTCCCTCTGTGCACATGTGTGTATGTGTGTATTTTTTCCCTCAATTACACTGTCTTACTAATAAAGCTCAATTACCACTAATTGGTAAAACTATACTGACGCCTAGTTATTTGTGCTGATGGCTCAGTCCCAGATGTAGAAGTGTTGCTGATCTTCCTGCCCTCTCTTTATCTCTTGAAATGAGATCTCTCAGATTTAACTAGATGAAGTCACAGAAAATGTTAAAGCTTTAATCCGATTCTGGACCATGGTAACACTCCATCCATGCAGCCCGGTGGTGCAGTGGATTGAGCACTGGGCTGGAAATCAGATAAAGTCTAATTAATATTCTTCAAGAATATTACAGTACAATCAGATAATCAGTCTAATTAATATTCTTCATATTTAAGGAGGCCCAATGCATTGTTTTAGCTTGCAAGTTGTATGCTTAAGACCCATCAAAAGCAATCATTCAGTAATCTGTGCACCTGTACCCAATATTAGAGAAAAAAACTATAGGATTAAAAATATATTGCTGATGCAAAGCAAGAAGTGGGAAGCATAATGTTCCATTCTTGTAGAGATCAATTCCTACACACACACACACACACACACACACAGAATGAAGACTGCATTCTTTCTGGAATGCCTTGAAAGAAAGCCTAATGTTCTTTTAAGACCCATTTCAAATGACACCTTTTTCATGAAACTTTTCTGGATCACCCCAGATAGATGTAATCTCTTCTCTGGACACCAATAGCTTTTATTAGCATTTTTCTTAAGATCTTAATCAGCCTCTGCCTTATACTATTGCTATTCTTGTGCTTATCTTACCCTCTCTATTAGATTGTAAGCTTCCTGAGAGTAAGAGTGTCTTATTATTTTTGTTATCTTTCACAAGACCCAGAAAAGATACAGGCACAGAGTAGAGACACTCAAGAAACATGTGTAGAATCCAGCACTCCAATGGGATAGCAAAATATCTAAAAATGAGGGCCAACAGTAAGTTTTTTGTCTTAGCTAAGAAAAGTTCATATTTCCATAGTATTTTTAAGTTTACAAAGTACATTCTTCACAACCTTGTGAAAATGTGGTATATGCCTAGAGACTGTGAAAGGAGTGGGTTAATTATGAGCAGGGTAGTTAAGGATGATGAAGTGGTGATTGATGTTGTTATAAATGGTGATTTATAAAGCACTAGGAAAGTCAGATGGATGATCTGCCAAAGGGATACAAGTTACTGAAAGTATTTAAAATGGGGGGCAAAGTGTCTAGCTTTTTTTTTTCAGTATTCACAGAGCTTCTCTTTTTCCCCAGTGCTGAATCTCTGCCCTCCTGTACCTTACAAAGGAACTACCATCTCACTCCCTAGTTAAATTCTCACCAGTAGCCTTAAAACTTGAACCAGTGACCATACCCTGTAGGAATTAACCTTCCTCCACTCCCCTCAAAACCAACTCTTGCTCTGAGGGCCCAATGTCATGATTGCTGCTGGTGGTTTCCTCATGTCAGTCACTACATCTAGGTCCAGGAATTCACTTTACTACCCAGCCATCTTCTTTCTTATTAGTCTTCCCAGTTTATTCATACCTGCCTCCCCCCACCCCTTCCAGTTCTGGGGCCATAATCAAATTGATTCTGTCATTCCTCATGGAAGGGATGCTCCAATCTACTCTCCCAGAGCTTCATTTACCATTCATGAATTTTCCAAATTAAAACACCCCGCCTTAGCCATCACTCTCCTATATGTGTTGTCTCCCCATTACAGTATAAGCTGCTTTAAGGCCAGAACTGTCTTTGTTTTTGTATTTATGTTTCGAGAAAGTGGCACAGTGCTTTGCATACTGTAGGTGCTTAACAGATGGTCATTCATTCCGAAGTGAGAACATCATCATAATCACCAATCTATATAGTAAAATCCTAATATCTACATAGAATGCTATTGGGCACTAGGGGATGTAGAAGACACATAGTCCCTGTCCTTAAGGAGCATATGATAGAGTCTACAAACTACAGGCTAGTGAGCTTGACTTTGATTCTTGTGAAAATTGTAGAATGTGTCATTAAAAGGCTTGTCAATGATCATCTGGGAAAAGGAATCAGTGATAGATGTGATCAAAAGAATAAAATGGACAATTTCAGTTACATGATTTAAAAAAAATGTCACATGAACAAAATCAATGCAGCTATAAAATAAAAGATGTTGAGCAGGAAAAAAAATCTTTAAAATACCTCTGATAAAAGTCTACTATTCAAGATACATAAAGAATTAACATAAATACAGAAGACTAGGGCAGCTAGGTGGCGCAATGGATTGAGTGCTGGGCCTGGAGGCAGGAAGATTCATCTTCCTGAGTTCAAATCTAGCCTCAAGCACTTACTAGCTGTGTGATCCTGGGCAAGTCACTTAAATTTGTTTGTCTCAAGTTTCCTTATCTGTAAAATGAGCTGGAGAAGAAAATGGCAAACCACTCCAGTATCTTTGGCAAGAAGACCCCAAATGGGGTTAGGAAGAGCTGGACATGATTGAAAAATGACAGAACAACAACAATAGCAGACCAAGAGCAATTCTTCAATGGAATAGTTCAGTCAAAAGAGATAAATGAAGTTTTTAAAAGAAGAAAACTATTGACAGCTGCATGAAAAAAATCACCAATAAGAGAAATACAAATTACAACAATTCCAAGATTTTACATCCCTCAAATTAGCGATGCTGATTAAAGATAGAAATAGTTCTGGAGGGGCTGTGGGAAACAGACACTAACCTACTATTAGCAAAATTGTAAATTGGTCTAATTCTTCTGGAAAGTAATTCTGTATTATTCAAAAAAGTCACTAAACTGTTCTTATCCTTTGAGTAAGAATTCCCACTACTTCACATATATCCTTGGGATGTCAAAGGTAGAAATGAAAAATCCAAAGATATCAAAATATTCAAAAGAGAATTTTTTGTAGTAGGAAAATACAAGAAACAGAGTAAGTATCATTGATTCAGGAATGACTAGATAAATTGTGGTATATGAGTACAGTGGAATATTATTGCATCACAAGAAGTGGGAAATATAAGGAATTCAGAGAAACAGTGGCAGATTTATATGAGCTGATACAAAGCAAGGAAAGCAGAACCAAGAGACTGATATATGTATAATGACCACAACAATGTAACTGAAATAACACTTAAAATGAGCTAAATGCAAGTGAATTGCAACGGTCAGTCTTGTTCCCAGAGGACAGATAATGAAACCCACTTTCTTCCTCTTGGTAGAGAGGTGGTAGGCTATAGGAATAGAATGTTAGATCTTTTCATCATTTTGGGGGCAATTTTTGTTTAACTGCTTATCTTTGATATAAGGGAGGGTTCAGTGGGGTAAGAGATAAGGAAATGACAGTTATAAAAAACAAAAGTCAACAATAAAACTTTTTTATAAAGTATTGATTACAAAGAGACAGCAACCTTCATCGAAAACAGACCATGCCATATTAGCACCAATTATGTCTTCTTTTTTTTGGGGGGGGGGTAAGCAATGGGGTTAAGTGACTTGGCCAGGGTCACACAGCTAGAAAGTGTTATGTGTCTGAGGCCGGATTTGAACTCCGGTCCTCCTAAATCCAGGGCTAGTGCTCTATCTACTGCGCCACCTAGCTGTCCCTACTTCTTTTAACATTTACTAAATTGATGACCAGGGAAATGTCACTGTTTTAATTTATCTATATTTTAACAAAGTGCTTAAGTCTCCTATGGTATTCTAATGTAAGAGATGAAAAGATGTAGACTAGAGAAGTAAAATATCAAGGCAATGTGTCACAGAAAATAAGAGAGTTAGACTCGTTCAAATCCTACCTCTGATTTTTACTAGCTGGGTGACCATAGTCAAGTCTATGAACCTCAAACAACTCTCTAAATTATGCAAAGGTATACATATTTGTACTACCTACAACATGGGATCATTATGAGGATCAAATTAAATAATATATGCAGAGTGCTATATTTCAACACAGTGGGGTATAAAAGAGATTAGTGATTATTTTCCCTGGGTGGAAAGGCTTCCAGCTCTTATCTTGAGCTCTTTAGCCATTTTTGTCCACATACATAGTGACTTGAAATATAACAATAAAGCATATCAAATGATTACCTCTGAGGGCTGAAAAGTCTCTCCCTTGTCTAGAAAACAAAGCCTATTTCTATTACATTACCACTCATTTAGATACTTACATGGACATGTCTTCAGCTATAATGCATACTCCTACTCCCTCCACCTGTGCAGATGGCAAACCCTCCCACCTTCTAATCTTGTATAATTCCTGTCCGTGTCTTTCTTTTTATTCATTCATTTATTTATTTATTTATTTATATTTTTATTTTTTTTTGTCCATGTCTTTCTACTCCCATACAGCTGTTTGCTCTGCCTCAGCCCTTCCCAGATATGATCTCCCCCACTGTACCACCTTGGGAATGTATCTCCAGAGTTCAAGCCTCCCCATCCTTCTCTGGAAGAGTTAATTTACTCAGGTTTGGAGCTCCCGTCCTGGGATGAGCAATCCTGATTGATGAATGGGTGAAAATTCACCTAAACTGTTATATCTAGCAGGCTCCAGATGCTTCCTACGCAGACCAGACATCTGCCAGAAAAACCTAGGGTCAAGGACGAGGAATGGCATCTTGCCATTTGCCTAGCTGCCAAACCATCCCTCTGCCCCACCACATGCATTCCTACTTCCTGCTCTGGGAACATTAATCAAGTCAAAAGGATCAAAACCCCTTTCCTTAGCCATCATTCCTCTACATGTTGCCTCCACACCCACCCCCACTTGAATGAAAGATCATTGAAATTAGCTATTATGTCAATTTGTTTTTGTACCCCCAGAATCCAACACAGTGCCTGGCACATAGTAAGTAAATAAATGCTTTTTCATTCATTCATTCCATAAGTTCTCCTTCAGCAATAGATCCACCCAAGACACTGGAGTATTGCCTCTAGTTGTTTTTAATATCACAAGGACATTAATGTAACACTGGGGCTTTCTTTCTTTCATTCCAACACCCATGCACCTACATATTACTGTCTTATAATTACTCGTTGGTTATTTCATATATCAATATCTTGTCTTTTCAATTACCTTTTCAAATCCCTGACTTCAAAGTCTTAGTGCTCTCTCTGTCTACTTTGTTATTTTTTTTGATCAGTGCTGAACATGGAAGAGATGCTTAAGAAATAAATGACATATCCTGGAAAGACCATATTCAAATGGCTGTGAAAGAAGTTAGGTCAGCCTACACCAATAATAAGCTTTAGTAAAATGCCCTATAAGGTTTTTTAATAGTGTGGGGCTGACTTAATTGGCTCCTCTCATAGTCATTTGAACACCCTGTTGACTGTACCACAATACCTCTAGAGCTTTTAAGAAAAACAGCTCAGAATAGTCAAGAAAGATGGCCTAAAAGTCAGAAAGACCTGGGTTCAAATTTCATCTCTGACAAATACTGGCTATGTGACCTAACCAAGTCACTTAATCGCTCCAAGCCTCAGTTTCCTTAACTATAGAATGAGGGAATTTCCTTCCAGCTCTCTAAATCTATGATCCCATGATTTAATTTCTCAGCACTCTTAGCAAGTCTCCAGAATTATATCTAGCACAGAGGTTACCCAACATACCAGCATGTATTGGTAGAGGGAATTTCCTTATGTGGAAGTTCCTTATACCAATGAAATCGCAAGTCCAGTTCCTGCCTGTCAAAAAAAGGGGGGGGGGGTAAGGCCCTGCTTCCACCAGTTCAGAACATTTATGCAGGATATTACATCTTGGATCCTGCCCTGTTAGGTCCCAAACAGAAAATAAGATTCTAAACTCCCAGAATCATTTGCTTTTGAGAACAGGCCAACCTCTATTTAACCTCAAAAAATAAATGTGTAAATAAATTTATACCCAAGTTCATTTGATTTAGAACATCTGCAATATCAAAGCAAAACAATAACTGTGTTTGGATTTCAGAAAAACTGGAAACAGAGCTATTCAGGCTTGAAATGTAATTAGAAATTGAAAATGAGTCTGGATGTAATTAGGTAGGAAGGTAGGAATGTTCTGATATTTTTTAAAGGCTCAAGTAGTCAAACTTAGTTTCTCAAATAATCAGAAATACCCTTTGTTGAAAAACAATTCAAGATGGAGGATGGATGGATGGAAGTAGTCAATGAATCTGCACCTTTGGGGTCTCTTAGTTTGTTTGGGAGTTTCTTGGCTAATTCAAAATCTCAGACTGGCACAACTATTTGCTAACTATTAGCAAAGGTTAAAATTAGAATTAACATAGATCAATTAATGAGAAGACATTTCAATCCTTCTAGAGTCAGTGAAAAATAACTGACTTCAAAACTTTCAGAGGCTACCCAGATAAATGTAACCAGGGTCATTGCCAGGTATAAGTTGAATCCAGACTAACCAAAATATTTATTTCACAGAGAAGCAAACAGGATCATAGATTACATGCTGCTTCCATCAAGTTACATCTTTATTCATTGTTCCCAAATCTTTAGCCTCCACAACTATCCTCACATTCTCCTGAAAACCAAAGCATTTGCATGTTACCTGGCCCATCCAACTGCGTTTCTGTTCTACAGGTGTCAGAACTCAGGGTCTGACATCATCATCAACCAACATTTACTGAGTGCCCACTTCTCCTGGGCATGATGACACACAGTGTCCCCGGCACAAAGAAACCTAAGATATGGTTCTGATCATCAAGGACTTTGAAATTTAGTTGGAGATATAGGATAAACATGCAGAAATTAATACCATAAAGGCAGCATGTCACAAAACAAGATACATCAAAGCCAGAAAGACTTGATTTTCAATCCTGTCTTTGATAGATACTAGATATATGACTATGAGATAAAGAACCTCTCAGGGCTCCAGCCAATTGTCTAAGATTAAAACTTACCCATAAGTTTCCATACTAAGTATTCTCTACACTGACCACATGTCCAGACCAAGAGAGCATGTAGTAAGTACTGAGTGAGTGGTATAGTTAATCAGTTTCACAGGAACTCAGCAGAAGATTACTAAAGGCTAGTGCTGTCCAAGGAAGTCACACAGAGGAGGCAGAACTTCAGTTGAGTCTTGAAGGAAGGGGTAAGATTTAGAAAGGATGGAAGAAGACATTCCAAGCAGATCAAATGGGCCCTGTTGGGAAAATATGGTACTTTAAAGGGTTAATAAGTAGATTTATCGGGAATAGGGCATTGGAAGCTTCATGTGATATTAGATCTAGAAATAAGAGTGGAAAGAAATAAGGAGAGGCTAAACTGTGTATTCCTTAAATGCCAAGAAAAGGAATTTGGACTTCTTTCTGTAGATACTGCGGAGCCATTGAAGATTTTTTTTGACCAAAGTAATAAACAGGGGCAAAGAGATCTATTAAGAAAAAAAGATTCATCTGCCTCTAAAGTCCTTTCCAATTCTTGGTTGATGATCTGATATTCTAGCAGAGTTGTATAGTATGGCTTTAAACAGGGGAGAGCCAAGGAGACCAATTAGGAGACTACTGCAACAGTCACAGCATGGGGATAGGAGGTTTCAACTAGGGTATTGAGCTTTATAGTGATTTCTCTAATATACTCCACTGATGTATTTCATTAGGAAAAAACTGACAACTTTGATATCACAACAAACTTTCAATCTAATTCATTTTTATTTCTCCAATACCTCTTTTAGCACACACCGTAATGTTGCCTTTGGGATGAAATGTTTATTTTTCTTGTACCATATTAATGATATTTATGATAGGTTAACTTGGTTTTACATGTATTGTCTGTATCATAAAATAGTCTGGCTTCTAATAGAGAAGAAGATCCTGCTGAGTCATGCTCAAGACAGTCTCAATGGGTTAATTAGAAGCAGTAGGGCAGACACAATGCTATCATACTCCTCTTTCATAAAGTCAGAAGAGAACTAGAGATGAGGGAATGTTGCTCCAGAAAACAGGGCAGAGAAGAACAAAGGCATCTGACCCCTCCGAAGAAAGAAGGTGAAGTTAAGAGACATGGCTGAGACACCAAATTCAAACACGCTGTACTAGCAAAGTATTGCCAATGGACTATCTATCTACTGAGACCATAAGATGAGCTAGAGAGGGCTAAGACAGTGAAAGGGCTGACAGAACTAGAGTGGAATGCTGCTAAGAATCACAGAATCATGTGATGTTAGATGTGAGAATATATAGTCCAGGTCAGGCTCCAAATCTACTTTCTTTGCAAACTCTCTGCTTTTTTGTCAAGATATAGATTTTGCAGTCAATTCAGCAATCATTGATAAAGCAACTATAATGTGAAGACATTGTTAGATACTGAGGATACAAAGACAAAATAGCATCTGCAACAGAGAAGTCTAGTTTGTTGAGAGGGATAAGATATATACTCTAATATGTAGATTCAAGGTAATTTGGGAATAGAGCAGTGCCTGAGGGAGCAGCTATGCAGATGGTTTGGAGAATGGTGATAGTGGAAACTTCAAGTCCAATTAGTAGGCTATTTCAATAATACAGGTGAGTGAAGTGATGAGTGAATTAAGGATGATGGCTATGTGAATGGACTAAAAGGAACAGATTTAAGAGATGTTGTAGAGGTTATGTTATTTTTTTTAGGAGACAAACCTTCACAAGTGATTGAATGTGGGAGAGAGAGAGAGAGAGAGAGAGAGAGAGAGAGAGAGAGAGAGAGAGA
>NW_020954576.1:27974242-28059829 GCF_900497805.2 Vombatus ursinus
AGAGAGAGAGAGAGAGAGAGAGAGAGAGAGAGAGAGAGAGAGAGAGAAATGAAAGATGACTGAAATTATAAACTTGTGTGACTAGAAGGAGAGAGTTGTGCCCTGGACAAAGACAGGGAAGTGTGGAGAAGAGATAAGTTTAGTGAAGGAGAAATTAGGAATTCTATTTCAGACATGTTATGTATAAGATACAATCAGGGTAGAGATGTACAAGAGTTACTAAATAAAGTTCTCTTAATATGGAGGTTCATGGATAGATTTCAGGGAGTCTGAATTTGTATGCGGAAAAATTACATTGTCATTTTCACTAACCTCTATCTGAAATTTAGCATTTCCTTCCATTATGAAAGTAGGCAACAAACCATTAGTCTGAGAATAGATTTAAAGGTTTCACCAGATGGCCAACTGATGCCAATTGTGTCATCACAAAAGGTTACAAACCCCTGCTCTAAATGATGCAGTACTGTAGTTCAGTAGAGAGATTAGAGCTGGATATATGGATTTTGGAGTTATTTGCATAGAGATTGTTACCATGGCAGCTGATGAGATTACCAAGGGTGCTTGAACATGGAATTAAAAGGTCCAAGGATAGAGCCTTGAGGAAGTAGAGATGGATGTTGAAACAGCAAAGGAGACTGTGGTCAGATTGGTAGGAAGAAAACCAAGAAAGAGAAAGAAGAAAGATGGGAGCCAAGGGAGAAAAGGGTTTTGGGGGTGGAGGAGGTCCACAGTGTCAAAGCCAAAGCTGTATCTTTATGAAAATGAGGACTGTTTTCTCATCAGATTTATCAGCTGAGAGCCTGGAGGGATCAATTTCAATAGAGTGAATATAGGTCAGAAGCCAGACTGCAAGGAAGGGATTGAGAAGTGAATAAAAGGTAAAGAAGTGGAGACGGTTGAGTACAAGAGACTCTTTTCACAAATTTGTCTGTGAAAGGGAGGAAAGGAAGATGTTATTTGAAGAAGTGGCAAGATCAAGTGAAAGTTTTTTGTTTTTTTTTTCAGAATGGGAAGAACTAGGTGTGCTGTGTTGGCAGCAAGGAAGGAGTAAATAGAAAGGCAGAGAATGAATATGAGAGGCAGGGAATGAAAGCCTGGACAACCGGGAAGCATGATGCAGTTGTAAGAACCAGAGTTTTTCTACTCAAAATAAGGTTTAAAAACCTAAATAATATAAAATATAATATAATATAATATAATGTAATATAATAAATATAATATAATATATTTATATATAATATTATATTATTAGATATATTATATCTAATAATATATTATAAAATAATAAATATATTATATAATATAATAATATAAATATATACTATAATATATAAAATTTATAAATAATATAAAATATATGGTGTTAAATCCCCCCCAAAGTAATTAAAAAGTTAATTAACATAGCAAGTTCTATTTAAGAAAGGAGATCACAGTTAGAGGTTAAAAACCACTTTATAGCAATGCCAGGTTATAAACAGACTATAAAATGAATGTGTCACATTTCCACATCTCTCTTCTTCTTTTTTGACATATAGATTGTGAGATCTTTCATGCCATAGGTTCAGTGACTCCCCCGATGCAGATTTGCACTAAACTGAGCTTCCCAGGCCATCTGGTCAAAGGAAATCTGAAGGGCTTTCACTTTCTCCCTCATCTGCCACGAGGCCTGAGCAATCTTCCGGGATTCTTCAATAGAAGCGTCTTTCTGTCTGGAGATCTGGTTCATCTTCTGCTCTTTCCTCTTGATAGCTTCTTTGATTCCTTCAACGTGGCACTTGGCCTCTTCCTCCGCTTTCTGCTTTAGAAAGTAGTGGTTTTTCTCCCGAAGAAAGTTAAACTCCCTGATCCTGTCTGCCTTGTCTTTGATATTTTTGTGCACATTATCTCTAGCCTGCTGGATCTTCAAGTCCCCCAGCTCCACTAACATTTTCTTATGCAATTTTTTCTGCTCATCTGTCTCTTCAGCTCTCCACTTAGCCAACAAAAGATGCTCTTCCTCTTTCTGGGCCTTTTCTTTCAGCTCTCTGTGCTTCTCCTCAATCAGGCGCTGGTGGATTTCCTGAGACCTCTGGGATCTTTGCTCCAGGGACAGTCTCTTCAGGATTTCCTCAGCCTTGTTCTGACTGTCTAGCAGGACCTTCCGAAACTGGTGACTGGCTGAGGAATCGAGGTTGCTCTCTTGAAGTTTCTTCCTGCCTTCCGAGTTCTTGAGCTGCCTCTTGTAGCAGGCCTGCACCATCTTCTCCTGCAGTTGCTGAATGTTCTGCTCCCGGAGGTCCTTCTGAAGCACCTCCTTTTCTTTCAGCATCTGCTCCTGGCAGTGCTTCCGGTACTCGGCTTGCACCCGAGCCCTCTCCAACTTCTCCCTGCGCTGGCTCTCCTGCTCCTGGACCTGTCGTTTCCATTTGCTCTCTCTCAAGGCCATCTCCTTCTCCCAAGTCTCCAGCCGCTCCTGCTGTTCCTTGCTGAGGCGGGCCCGCCGCTCCTCTTTCTGACGCTCCCACTGCTCCTTGCTCTTGGACAGCTGCAGCTGACGCTCCTTCTCCATCATCACCTGGAACCTCTGGTCGCAGCGCTTCACCTCCTCCCAGGCCTCGGAAGCCTCGTGTTGCAGTTCCTGGATCCTCCTGGCTTTCTTCAGCCGCTCCAGCATGAGGTTGACGATCTTCTTATCCCTGGCGGGGATCATGGACTCAGAGTGCGCGTCCTTCAGGTTTTGGAAGGACTCCAACTCAGGCTCCTTGGTGGCCTCCAGGGTCTGGCAGTACTGGCTGCCGTGTTCCGCCAGCTGGCTCTTGACCTCGGCACGCGGTTCCTGGGAGGAGGCTCGGACCCTGAGCTCTTTCGAGGGCAAGGCTGACTTGTCTAAGGAGGTGGACGAAGGGACCCAATGACCCATGCCCCTGTGCACAGTCGTAGCCCACTGATCTCCACTGGGCTCCCGCTCCAGATTCAGGGTCCCGCGCGGGGTGGTGTAATCTCCGCGGGGGGTGGGCGCGGGAGTGTCCTTCTTTCCCGAGAGGGGCTGCCTCTGCTGCTGCGGGGGCTGCTGCCAGGCCAAGTTGTAACCGCCCCTTCCGAGCGGCAGGGACCTGGCGGCGGCCTCGCGGTCGTCGTCTGGGCGGCGGCTGCGGGGCAGCTGCCTCCGGGCGCGGTCCCTGGGTGTCCGGCTCACGTCGGTCAGACTTCGGCTCTCCCGCGGTGAACTGCAGAAGAGGCGCCGCTGCGGCTGCGGCGTCGGGGAATGGTGTGCCTGCTGCGCGCCCAGCCGGGAGGCAGCGTCCTTGCTTGGCATGGGGGCCTCGCCCTTGAGCAGCAGCGGCGCCGGCTCCCCGCCCAGCGGCTCGTGGTCGTAGACCTCCAGGTAGGGCATCGGCAGGGGCGAGAAGCGGCCCGTACCCTCCATCCCCCGGGCGGCGCCCCCGGCCCTCTGCAGAGCTGATCCGTCGGCCTTGTCTGGGGATCCTGGCGGAGGCGCTGAGGAGCCTCCGGACCGTCCAGCAGGTCCTTTATGAATCTCGCTCACGCCTTGCCCAGGTATTTGACCCCCGGGGCGGCCGGCGCCGCCTGTGACGCCCCGACCACTTCACAATGCTCCCCGCGCCCGCAGGAGCAGCCCTGTCGCCCAGCCCCTGCAAGACCCCACTGAGCGCGGGACTCAAGCGCCCCCCCGCCGCGCGGCATGTCCCACTGAAGCCAGGGGCGCCACCCGCGCGGCCGGGTCCGAGCCCTCCCTGCAGGCTGCCCCAACCTTTCGTGGCTTACATGTTCGGAGGGAACAAAAGCCACGCAAATCTGGGCTTGATTTATCGTTCAATCCTTCACTCAGTAAACGTTTATTAAACGCCTGCTTGGCACTGTGCTAAGTTCTGGGGATGCAAAAGGAAGCAAAAAACAGTCCCTGCCCTCAAACAGCTTACAATCTAATAATTATTTGGTTGATTGTCTAGATTTAAAGTGATGGAGAAAACGTTAGTAAATGTTTAAGCTCCTGCTGCTTGCCAGGCACTGTGCCAAGCGCTGGGGGTGCAAAAGGAGGCATATGACAGTCCCTGCCCTCAAGGAGCCAACAGTCAAATAATTTTTTGATTGATTGATTGTCTAGACTTGAGAACGTAGTGGAGAAAAATGGAGAGAATGCAGATTAAACTCAAAAGTTTTATTGTCACTTAAGAAAGCGATAGAGTGGGGCAGGTAGGTGGCGCAGTGGACAGAGCTCTAGCTCTGGATTCAGGAGGACCTGAGTCCAAATTTGACCTCAGACACATAACACTTACAAGTGACCCTCGTCAAAAAAAAAAGTGATGGAGAAATGTCTATAATGCAGATTAAATTTAAGTGCTGCTTTTTGGAGAGCCAGGTGGTCAAAATATTTATCATTAATTTATTAATTAAAAATTTATACTTATTATTTATATTAAACAACCCTGGGCATACAAGAGGTAGGTAGTTAAGCCTAAGGCTTGTAATTTGACAGGTAAAAAGCAACACCTTGTTATAATGACTGAAGTAAGCCAGTCAGAAGTTAAGAAAAACTTCCTAACTTCTCTTCTTCACCTGAAGTCTTCAAGTACAGTTGATCAAAAAGCATTTAAGCACTTTGGTGCCCAGAAGCTGTGCCAAGAAAGCTTTGAGGATACAAAGGAAACCAAAAACACTTCTCCTGCCCTGTTGAAGTTAATATTCGAATAGGAGACAACATACAAATAATTATGTAATGCAAGATATGTACGGGGTGGATGGAAGATAATCTCAGTAAGAGAACAGGGTAGCTAAGACTTGGGGAAGCCTGATGTCATGAACATAGTGCTAGTTTAGGGTCTGGTGACATGGGTTTAAATCCCACAGTCAACCCATGAATTAGCAAGTAAATTTAGGTAGCATGATGCAATGGGAGGGATGAAGAATCGTGAGCTGGAACCCCAGTTTTGCTTCTTACTTACTTGGGTAAGGCCTTTCCTGCTCCTGTGTTGGATATAAAGAATATCTAGCAATAAATCTCAATAAAATTTGGATGTGTATGTTTTGTGTGTGGATTTTCTTTTCCTTTCCTTAATATAAGTACTGATTCATTTTATAGTCTTTCATCTGGAGGGATTAGAGAGTAGGGATTGGTCCTATGATTTCACTGGCATAAAGAACTCCCAGAAGAGGAAACTTCATCTCACAATGCAGGTGAGTACCTTTTTTTTGCAACTTATGTAGTCTTTGAAAGATGCCTGGATTGATGGAGTCTGAATGCAGACCAAAGCAGAGTATTTTTCACTTTCTTTCTTTTTTTTGTTCAAGTTTTCTTCCACAAAATGACTAATATGGAAATGCTTTACATGATTATACATGAATAACATATCAAATTGCTTACCATCTCAGGGAGGTGGGGAGAGAAAATTTGGAACTCAAAACTTAAAAAAAAAGAATGTTAAAAATTGTTTTTACATGTAATTTGGGGGAAAACCCCAAAATATTATTAAGAAGGAAGGAAGGAAGAAAGGAATGAAGGAAGGAAGGAAGGAAGGAAGGAAGGAAGGAAGGAAGGAAGGAAGGAAGGAAGGAAGGAAGGAAGGAAGGAAAGAAGGAAGGAAGGAAGTTGCTTAGACTGTTGTTGACTGGGTAAATGATCTGGAGTACACAGCCAGTTTGTGTCAGCGATAGGACTTGAAACCAAATCTTCTTGATTTGAGGCTAGCTCTCTATCCAATATGGCATACTACCTCTAGAGGGGAATTCGCTGCCAAGTGTAGGAATTGCAATGGGTAGATTTTGATCAATTCTTCTGTCCATTTCATGAAAGGAACCTAAAAATCTAGAGATACAAATTGGTATCAGAAGTGCGGTTAGTTCATACACCTTGTTGCTGTTCTAGAGTGGCAGGGAGGTGATACTACAACCACAGATTAAACACAAAAGCAAAGTGTCTCTTGGAAAATGTGATTTGAGAATTCAGCCTGAATGAGCTGTACCAAACAATCAAGAAAGCAAACCAGTTTCCAAGATGGATTCCCAAAGAAGGAAGACCTGAGTCCCCAGTCCCTAGATGAGGAGAGCAAGGACAGAGGACACGTGCATTATTGATTCTTCTCCTTCCAGATTTTCCTCTTTGCCTTTTCAGGGCCTGCCATTTATTGGACTGAAACATTCTTCATAGGCTACTGCCAACTTTGGGTATTTAGGTGTTTTCCCTGCTTGCTCATGAAATATAGAACCCAAGTCTGACAGGAAGAATTAAAGGAAAGCATACAGGCCAGTATTTTTCATGGCCAAGTTCTCTGCCCCTACTTGGTCAAACATTTCACCAATGGGAAGAAAACTAATTCCTTATCTCAGGGCAGTGGTTGTTAACCTGGAGTTTCCTTGAGCATGGATTGGAGGTGTCCGGATCTTTGAACTCATATGGAAAAAAATTACATCTTAATTTTCACTAAAGAAATGTAGCATTTTCTTCAATTAATGATCAAATGAGATAATATTTGTAAAGCACTTAGCACAGTTTCTGGCACATAGTAGATGCTGTATAAATGTTAGCTATTGTTATTATGATTAATTATGGATTTTTTTAAAAAGTCATTATTCTAAAGAGCAATTCATAGGCTTCACTAAACTTCCAAAGGGGTCCATGAGCCACAAAAAAAAGAAAATTAAAAGTTCTTTTCTTAGAGGGAGAAGGAGATTGTCTTATGAATGTGAATTTTTTTCTGTTCTTCTTCAAACTGGAAATTACTTTCCCTTCTAAACCAGCTACATAACAGTTTGAAATTTCAATATGCACCCCACCCCAGACAAACATGCTTACAAAAATGCCTGCTAACTGCTTACTTAAGAAAATGAGAGTGGTTTGAAGTAGCATTGTTTAGCCAAAGGACAGAGTCCTAGAGAGGAGCTTTAGCCAGGCTCAGACCAGACTATAGACCAGAAGCAGTGTGATGTTGTGGACAATATCCACTTGTGTGTTGAATCTGGTGTCGGAAAGATCCAGGTTCTAACTTGCCTCAGATGCTTTTTACCTTGGTGACTCTTAGACAAGTCATTTATCCTTTTTCCAGCCTCAATTTCTTCCTCTGAAAATGGGGACAATAAGTAACACCTGTGGCATTTAACTCCTGGGCTTGTTGTGAGGATCAAATGGGACTGTGCATGTGTAAAGCATTTTGAAACTGCAATTGCTGTACGAATGTAAGATGGAATTACTGAGGCAGTGGATTCTTCTCTGTGGTGTAGTCAGAATTAGCTTGGTCCTGTTCTCCAGAGGAGTTTTTGAAGAAGAAAGCAAAGTCATTAACAAATACACACAACCGGACTATATAGGATTAGTTTTTAAAAATTACACCTCTGAGCTGACTGTGAATAGGTTTTAATGGTGGAAGTAAATTATCTAGAAAGTTATGATCAAAATGCAAATCTGGAGTTATAACACAAGTGACACTGTAGCCATAGCTATAGCAACCACTGCCATCAGGAGAGTTCCATCTCTCAGCAGGAGATAGAATCTCATTTGCAGTAGTTAACATGTCTCTATTGGAAAAGGAGAAGAGGTTTCCACCCCAAACTCCTATTTGCAGTCACTTGTAGTATTGTTAGAGATAATCCCTTGATGTGGTGGTAATCCATTCTTGGAGGCTAGGGGAAATCAAACTAAATTTGTAACAGAATGGTTTAACTGTAGTATTTAGGTAGTATTTAGACAATGAATATAGTGCTGATAACACCTAGGAAGTATGTAGTACCTTTTACCCTGGATTTGGGAATTGTAAGATCCTGGTTCAAATCCGAGCTCTTTTAGTTACTGCCTGTGTCACTTTGGACAAGGAACTTAACCTCTCCGTGCCTCAGTTTCTTCATCTGTAAAACAAGAGGGTTGGGCTAGGTGAACTCTAATATGCCTTCCAGCTCTATAGCTATCAGGTTGTTCAGATGTAACCTGGCATCACAGGCTTTGAATGAACTTAGCCTGGGCAAGTCGTAACATCCCTGGGCTTGTTTCCTCATTTGGTTCCTTTGAACTCTAAGTCCTATGACCTTATGACTGAGTTTAGTTATCTCGAATACTCAAATGACTTCTGCATATTCAATCACTACAAATGGAGGAAATGACCTGCTGTAATTGAATATTACTGTGCCATAAGAAATGTTGAAATAAACACTTTCAGAGGAATCTGAGGAGATTCCTATGAACTGATGCAGAGTAAAGTGAACAGAAGCAAAACAATTCACATAATGGTAACAGGGCAGCTGGGTGGTGCAGCAGAATCAAAAAGACTCCTTTTCCTTAGTTCAAATTCAGCCTCAGACACTTCTTGCAGTATGACCCTGGGCAAGTCACTTAACCCTGATTGCCTCAGTTCCTCATGTGTAAAATGAGAGTAAATGGCAAACTACTCCAGTATCTTTGCCAAGAAAATCCCAAATGGGGTCAGGAAGAGTTGGGTAAGATTGAATGACAACAACAGGTCTGATCAACACAATGATAAATGAGGAAGAATGAAGATGAAACATGTTGCTCACCTCCCGGCTGAGAGGTGATGAATTGAAAATACAGAGATATACTCTTTTGGACATGCTTATTGGGCAAATTCTTTTTGCAGGACTTATGCAGCTCTGTATTGAGGGCTTTATTTATTTATTTATTTTTGCTCATCAGAGAGGAGTAGGAGGGAAAGATTAATTTTAAAAATCCTTGTTATCTGAAAAAATAAAACTATTAAACCATATATATTTTAAAGTATGAAACCTTTTGGAAATATAGGGCATCATTCTAGTTATTTACATTATTAGGGAGCAGGCTGGACATATAGCTAGATAATTATAATATTAGTGGTTTACAAAGCATGTTACAAATATTATTTCATTTGATTATGATTAAATCAAGGAATAATCAATGTTATCCATGAGCAGATTGTGTACATGTCCCACTGGCAACCCCACAATGTCAAGAGATCAATAGGAAGGTGTCCGGCACATTGTATGGACTCTCCTTGATGGATTTACATGTGGACATGAATGAGTTACAAAGGATGAGAAGAAAGAACGAGAGAAGATTGTATTCTGCTGCCTTCTGAGACAGTTCTCACATTGATGAGGTCATAGATTGCCACTGTTGATTTCATCATCCAAAAGCGTTTGAGTCCCCAGTTTGTATGTGGTTCTTTGTGGTAGGAGCTGGAAGGAACATTCGAAATCATAAAGTCTAATCGCCTTGTTTTGCGGGTGAGGAAACTGAGACTCAGAGAGGTCAAGTGATTTGCCTGAAGTCACACAGTGAATAAGCATTCACTGCCTGTGGTGTCAGCTCACATTTGGGAAACATGGGATCATAGATAAAGAGTTGGAGGGTACTTTAAAGGTCATCTCATTTTATAGATGAGGAAACTGAGACCCAGAGAGGCCAAGAGGCCAGAAATTTGCTCAAGGATCACATTGGTAGTTAATAGCACAGCGAGGATTCAAACCTAGGTCTTGTGACTCCAAATTCAGTATTTTTTTTTCCTCCTATCACACCATGCTGTCTCTCACAAACAAAAAGAATTTTACAGTCTTTGTCTTCAAAGAGATTACAGTCTTACATCAGACAACACTGATGGATAGACAAGAGTCGATAACAATCAACAAGCATTTATTTTTTTTTTTACTTTTAAAATTTTCTTTAATAAAAATTATTCATTTTTATCATTTGTGATAATCTGTAACCCTTGTTTGGTTAAGAATTAATGGTGATATCTTAATTGCTAAACTTGACAGCATTTTTCGTCTTGCTTGACACATTGCAGTGTCTTCTGAAGCTTTTGACACAGTTAATCACCCCTCTCCTCTGGATCCTTTAACTTTTGTGATGATGTTCTCTCTGGTTCTTGTATCTATCTGATTATTTTTTCTCAGTTTCCTTTACTGGATTGTCTTCCATTTTTGACCCTCTAATCTTGGACATTCTCCAAGGTTGCATCCACATCCTCTTTTCACTCTCTACTCTCTCCCTTGCTGAGCTTACATACTCTCATGGGTTCAATACTAATTCTATACAGTTGACACCAAATGTATCTATCCAGCTTTTATTTTTTCTCCTGAATGCTAGATCACACAAACCACATCCCAAAATGTCTTCAGGGCATTTCACTTGAATTTCTTCTTTAGCATCTCAAACTCACTAAATCCAAAATGGAACTCATCACCATCTTTCCGATAAAACATGGAAGCATCACTTTTCTCCAAGTCACATATTTTTGTGATTGTAGAGTCCACTTAGACTTTTTCTTCTTCCACATCCTTCATATCAAATTGGATGCCAAATTTTTTCCATTATACCTCCACAGTATCTCTCTCACATCTGTTACTTTATTTCCCCTCAAACCTAGGTCACCTCATCACTTCTCACCTGGACTATTTTAATAGCCTTCTGATTGACCTGCTGCCTTCAGTCTCTCCCTTCTCACACATCCTCCACATAGCCACCAAAATCATCTTCCTAAGGAAAACAATTTCCAGTGTTTCCCTATTGCCTCTAGAACAAAGTATAAATCCCTCAGCCTCTCTTAATACACTTTTCTCCCAAAATGATAAAATCTGCTTTTCCAGCCCTTTGTCCCCACATTCTTCCCGATTGTGTACCCTATTTTCCAGCCAAATTGACCTATTTACTCATTTATTGAACCTAACATATCCCCCACCTCCTAGCATTAGCAGAAGTTGTCCCCAGTGCCTGGCATGCACTTCCTCTTCCTATCCCCCTTTTGGAATCCTCATTTTGTTGTCTGTCTTCAAGGTAACAAGCATTTATTAAGCACCTACTATGTACCAGGTACTGAGCTAAGCAATAGAGATACAAAGAAAGATAAAAGTCAATTCCTGCTCTTAAGTTCACATTCTAATGGAGGAGAAAATGTGCAAACAACTATGTACAAAAAAGATATGTACAGGATAAACAGGAAATAATCAAGAGAGGGAAGGTGGCATTAAGGGGAATCTAGAAAGGCATCTTGCAGGAGGAAGGATTTTGGCTGAAACTTGAAGGAAGCCAGGAGAGTTAGGAAGCAGAGATGAGGAAGGAGAGAGTTCCAGGTATGGGGGACAGAAAGTAAAAATGCATTGAGTTGAGAGATGGAGTAGTGTCTGTTGAAAGGAATGGCAAGGAAGTCAATGTCACTGGTTTGCAGAATAAATGGGGGTGGAGGAATGTTAGGAATAAAGAATGTAGTATATTAACAATAAAATTTTAAACTGTAAAATGAATGCAAAAACACCATAACATTCATTATACATGTGTGTGTGTGCACACACATATGGCAGTGGTTGTTATTTTGGAGCAGCGAGGACTATGGGAAAAATTCCAAATCCGAGCAGGGTCGGGGAGGAAGGAACCAGGTGTTTTCTGGCAAATCTCCAGAGGTTCTGTGGAACTGGCTCACCATAAGATAAGGATGGAAGTGTCATTGAAATTGGTAGTATAAAGTGAATGCAATATAGCAACAGTAAACAATATGGTTGTCCCTGCCATCAGGGTGACTAGACTTTAAAAACAACACAAAACAAAACAACAACAAAAGCGACTGTCTCTTCTGAGTTCCTTATAACTGAAGTTCTTGTCCCAACAGCCCTCATTTAAAGAGACAGTAGAAGTTCTTGTCTTTATCTATCCCTTTGGGAAATCCATAACCTATTATTGATAAGAGCTGATGCTAATATTGTTATCAGGTGAGCCTCATTACAATTCCTCAAGCTTTGTACTGTTATCAAGATTGGTATCATTATCTCAATTTTATGGATTAAAAAAAAAAACCCAACAACTGAGGTTGATGGTTACCCAGCTAGTCAATGCCAGAGGCAGGATTGGAAACCAAACTTTCCTGATGCCCAGCTGTAGTACTATTTCTATTATTCTGTGCCTACACTCAACTAGGCAATTTGACTTGATGGAAGAGTCATGGATTTGTAGTCAGAAGACCTGGGTTCAAATCCTAACTCTGATTTTCATAATACTTTTGTGACTTTGGAAAGTCAACATAATGTCTCTGGAGCCTCAGTTTCCTCATCTGTAAGAAGAAGGGGAGGGGGGGACACTAGATAATCTCTAAGTTCCTTTCCAATTCTAGATCTGTTATCCTACCCAGGACAACCATGAGCCTGGTGCTCCATCTCTTTCTACCCTCAGCTTGACTCATCAGCTTTCCTGTGGAGAAGAGAAAGGATATGTTGGCAAATAAGTAACATTCTCTTATTACTGATACTATCTTCCTCTTTTGGGTGGGGTGGGAGGGGGCAGAGAGCTTAATTCGTATCCATGGATGCTGAACAATGTGGGCTATGTAGCAAGTGAATACTGTGAGGTTTCCTGAAAATAGGGAAAGGAAGTTAAATACTTTTGAACCCTTAAATCCAAATCTATCCATGGCAAAACTCTATGACCTATCATTGACTTGCACCTTTGGAAGGTTTGAAGTGCATTAACTGATGATGACTGGGTGACTCAATTATCTACATGTTCTACTAAGTAAAAAAAAAATACTGCAACTATTTATCTAGTTTTCATCAGTAAACACAGCTTTATTGTTCCACTTACATTTTCTTTGAAATGGAATTTGGGCAAAAATTGTTTACTTTTGTCTGGATTCTAGGGTAAGTTCTAAAATTCTACAATTCACCTTTGAAATCTATTTTTTATAAAATGAGATTTTTCTTCTTCCTTTGCTTCCTCTTCTTTTCTAACTACGAAGGGAAGCATATGGCCCTAAGTAACATGTCAGAGGGTACAGAATAGAGCACGTTTCTGCATCTGCATCATAGATGGGAACTCATTTAAAATATCAGGCTTGTCAGAAAAAAAAACAAATAAGAGGAATACCCAGGGCATTGAATGTAAGCCTTATGTTAATGCAGTGTATGGAGAATGAAAAATATAGCCCATAAACCACTTTTTTGAGGGAAAAATAAACTAAATGAGAGAGGTAGGAAATATGAAAGTTGAGGTTTCCATAGTAACTAACAGTCATTCAGCCACAATGCAAATACTGTATGTATATGAGAAGTCATATATGTATATGTCTAATTATAACTGAAGAATACTATGTCTGGACAAGTTAATTTGATAGTACCATGAGAAACCTTAGCTTTTACATCTTCTAATTTTTATGCAACTAGATTTGTAACCTTACCGAAATTTTCTAAAGGGTTGATTTATGTAGAAGAGAGTTATTTGGGAATGGGAATGAAAATTGCATTCCTCTTTCCAGTGAAATAGCAGCACCAAATGGTAGTTACTTGATTATTTGACAACAATGGTAAAGGACAGAGTTACCTAATAATGTTACTCTTTGTTTTTGAAACTATTATCATCATGAAAATTGTGTTATACAATTGTGTTATATAACTTCATACTGTTTGTTCAGGGACCATTAAAATTTTTCCTTAGTATCCAGAGCACCTGTGTTCCAGTCCGTCTCCAGTACCTCATCATGGGAAAGAGGAGACCCTATCCCAGTTAAGTGTAAGTCTGTACACTTGTAAAGACTTTAACTCTAAGCATACCCATGGCCCTTGTGTCAACTGAGAACCAGCCTGGCTAAGTTGAGAGAGGCTTGTCACAAAGAAGTTGGCCACTTAGTCAATTATTTTGGGTCATAGAAACTCATTAAGACTATCTGTTAAGGCAACATTGTTAACATCTTGTAGTATGTTTATGCCCACAAAACATACTCAAATATTCAACTTCTTCAGTGCAAACTTGTTATGGTTTTAAAAGTTAAACAATTTGGAGATAGCTCCCTTGTAAAATGTGCATTTGAAGACCAACACTACCTGATTTTTATCTTTATCTCCCCAGCACTTATTACCATGCCTGATACATAATAGACTCCTGGGTTTTTTGTTTTGTTTGTTTTTGGAGGCAGTCTGGGTTAAGTGACTTGCCCAGGATGACACAGCTAGTGAGTGTCTGAGGCTGGATTTGAACTCAAATCCTTCTGACTTCAGGTCACTGCTCTATCCACTGCATCACCTGGCTGCCCATTATTTAAAAAGTCTGATTCTTCTTTGTCCAAACGTTTTAAAAATTATGTATAATGCCAAAAAAATTCCTCAAAAGAGAAGTACTGAAAATATATGAATAAACAGTTCTCAAAAGAAAGATTGCAAACTATTTATAATCATATGCGAAAGAACATGCCAAATAACTAATAAGAAGAGAAATGCAATCAACATAACCCTGACGTTTCACCTCACACCCAGAAAATTGGCAATGAAGGCAAAGGATGGGAATAACAAGTGTTGGAGGGCTTTGGAGAGATTACTAACTACTAACTCATGGAACTGTGACTAAAAATCAGTACAACCACTTTGGAAAGCAGTTTGGGAACCAGAAATTCCATTGCTAGGCATATTTCTTAGGGAGGTCACTGAAAAAGAAGGGCTCCATATATGACAATATTTATAGCACCACTTTTTGTGATAGCAAAGGACTGGAAACAAAATATGTATCCATTGAATCAGTAAATCAGTTAATCAGTGTGAACAGGGCCTCTACAGATCCTTAAATCAATCAGCATCAGAGATTTGATCAGTCCTAAGAAGTTTATATAAAAAAGAAGAATTATCACAGAAACAGAGAGAAATTCCCAGAGTCTAGAAGTAAAAAGGAGTGGGGTTATGAGGACTAAGCCAAGAGCTGATATCCCTGGGGCAACTAGTGGAGGGGGAAGAAAGGTAGGACTGACCTGTGGTGAGAGAAAGAGAGAGAGAGAAAGAGAGAGAGAGACAGACAGACAGACAGACAGACACAGACACAGACACAGACAGACAGAGACAGAGAGATTAAGAAAGGTCATTGACTCTATAGGAATCTCAAAGCAGAAGACCCAAAATGAAGCTACCAGTTTACTCATATTCAAGAACTAAGGGTTTCTGAGAAAAAAAGGTCTGTTCTTACCTTCCTATCCTTTCTCAGTGACTATCAGTCCATAGGTACTATAATATAATCTGTTGCTTTGTTACCCAAATATTTTCAGTAAGCTCAGCCACAATGTGGCAGGAGGGCTAATTAGAGATAGATATAAATATAAATTTAGGCAGAGAGCCCAACCTTGGCCTAAATATTGGGCATTTTCCTAATTGGTGACTCAAAGAGATTGTAATTGAACTCAGAACTCTTTTTTTTTCTTAAAATAAACTCTCTAAAACAGTAGAAGAATGAACCAAATGAAATTTAGGGGCCATCATTTTGCCTTCAGGCTTAAAATGAGCTAATTATTGTGACTAGGAATTATATAAATAACTGGGTGATTAAGTAAATTGAGTGAAGTGACCAAGAGTGTATATGGTGATTGAAGTGAATAATAGTTATTTGATTGACCAAATCATTAAGTGTCTTATCTTTTCTTTAAGAGTACATTTTTAGTTTTGGCTGATTAAAAAAACAAACAACAAACCATAAAAAAAAAAAACAAGAAGTCAATAAAAGAACCCTCGAGAAGCTTAACGGAGACAACCACTTCTTGAACAGAGGCCATCACTGGAATTCTGCAGGAGCCTGTCCTGTACATATATTTAATGAGCTTTTGTTCACCTGCAACTTTGGTTCTTCAGAGGCTATAGTGTTCCAAGATTCACAATCATATAGTATTGCCAAGAGAACATTTGTGTTGAAAAGGTGGGTCTTTGTGCCAGTGAGTAACTTGAGATTATTAAAAGCACTGCACAATTTCCCAAATGCAATACAGTCTGCTCTCTACTTATTTTTATGTGGGGGCCCAGCTCTTTGTCCATCTTCAATGCCTATCCTAAACATATGGACAGATTTGCTAGTCCAATGAACTGACCATCCAACTGAATGTCATACCTTAAACAAGAGATTTTTTTTTGTTTTTGCCAAATAGATTTTTAAGAAATTATCACGTATCTTGTTAAGGAGATTCTGTAATGTTCTAAGGTCTGCTAGGGATTCTTAGATAGATTTTAGGGGGTTCATGAATTTAGACAGGAAAATATTCCTTTGCAGTCATATTATTTTATTTTGTGGATATAAAAGCATTTCTGGAGGAGAGTGTTCAAAATGGAAAAAAAGGTTAAGGTTTAATATTTCATGAGCACAACATCATCTATAAACAATAATGTCTGGAGGACTTTACCATCCAGAGGGAATCCTTCTTCTGTTTGGAGTCTCGTGCAATGACTTCAGGAACCACCTTTGGCAAGTCTACCTCTCCTTGTTTTATGTCTCACTTGATGTTAATAATCAAAGGGCTGTGTAATAAAGACATCTCTATGCTTGCATTTGTCAAGGGTTCTTACATGATCTGAACATATGCATGTAGGAGTTGAGTTTTTAGACCACATTTTGTTTTACCAAATCAAACACCTTTTGATAATCAATCAATAAACAACCTGGGATGTTGTGCTGCCCAAATTTTTTTTTCAGACATTTTATAAACTCTAAAAATGTAGTTTTCTTTAGTGTAATTTGTGAAAGCCTACTTGTCTTTGTCTGGTTTTCATCAAGAATACCCTTGATGTGTATATAGATCATTCATTTAGAACTTTCCAAAGATGGAAAAGTAGACATACATTATTACTATAGTCGGTGATTTCCCCATTTTAATCTATTTGATATTTCCCCCTTTCTGATCTATTTTCAAAAGTGATCACCCAGTGTTTTTAAAACTGTATCACCTCCAGCATATACTGCATTAGTGTATACAGCCATTCTTCCTGACTTTGTCTTCCTTTCTTTGAGTACTACATTGTGAACTGAATAGAAGAAAATAGATCTATGGTAGAGATTGATGAAGAGAAATAATTTCAGATATAGTAACAAATTTTTTCCATTTTATATTTATTTTCATCCTCTTGTCATTTTGATCCATGGACGCAAGCTTCTCATATGCTTGTTTTTGCTTCCACTACCTTCTTTCTGTTTTCAAAGGTGATACTACTCATAATATTCTGTCCTCCTCCTCCAGAGTATTTTACAAATGCATGTGTATTCTAAACTGGTGTTGTGCTTGGGTTATATGTCTTGTCTCTCGCTACTTATTGAGAAGATCAAGCATCTGCTTGAGGAAGTGGTTTCTAGGCCCTTTGTGCCTCCTCATTGTGATGACTGGTTTATGTCAATTAACTTTTGCAAGGAAATGGTGATTTAATTATATTTAATTGATTTGATTATATCTGATTACAATAAATATTGACTTTTTCCCTCTTTTCCATTTCTCATTTTTTTTGTCACTAATGGTTTGTTTGCATAGTTTTGATTAAAGTCTTTGCAATATAGATGTATATTGTTATATTATACATATATGTGTATAAATATATGCACATGTGTGTAATATATACATATATATCTTGTTCAGTTTATAGAAAGTATGTTTGCTTATTATACTGAGTCTTTTTTTTGAGATGGTTCCAGCTAACATGAATTAGCAAACCCCTTGCAATAACTTCACTGGCCCCCAGGAGCAGCAGTCCACAGGTTGGGAACCAGTGTTCTACATGTGTACTTGTTTATATTTTTTTTTTGAAATTTTAATAATGTGCCTTTCTCCTCATTGAAAGCATAAGCTCAATAGGAGGTGGAGGGAACCTCACATAATAGTCATTTCCCACAGATTTTCCATTTAATTAAACCATAGGATTGTTGTTGTTCAGTCATTTTTAGTCTTATCTGACTCTTCTTGATCACATTTAGGGTTTTCTTGGCAAAGATACTGGAGTGGTTTGCCATTTCCTTCTCCATCTCATTATACAGATGAGGAAACTGAGGCACAGGGTTAAGTGATTTGCCCAGGGTCACAAAGCTCATTAGTATCTGCAACCAGATTTGAATTCAGGAAGAGAAGTCTTCCTGACTCCAGGACCTGTACTCTATCCATTGTGTCACCTCCCTGGCCTGAAAATATAGGATTAGGCCATAGAATTTCAGATGGAAAAGGAACCTTAGAGACAATATCTAGTTCAACCCCTTTCATTTTAGAGAAAAGAAATCTGGGATCCAGACAAGTGAAACGAGATCATCCTAATAGCAAGTAGCAGAGTCAGGATTTGAATTCAGATCTTTTTGGCTCCAAATCCAGTGCTTTTCCTGCTATCCCACACTGCCCTTTTCCTCATATTGCATAATTAAGTTCACAGTATTTGACGTGCAATATGATCACTGATGGACTGCTCTTCCCTGAAAACAAATATGCATGAAAGAGCCTCATGCAGCTCTTGCAAAAGTCAGCAAGACAAAATTAAGCCAGAAATAAAAAATTCAGTGGTAAGCCCGATGAATCTTGTGCATAGGGATTCAGCATTCTTGGCATCAGGATCATAGATTTAGAGTTTATTGGCCCCAAACTCTCATTTTATAGAGGAGGAAACTGAGGCTGAGAGAGACTTGCCTAGGATCATACAACTAGTAAATGTATGAAGTAGGTTTTGACCTCAGTTCTCCTAGACTTCCAGTCTAGCACTCTACCCATTGTGCCACCCAGCTACATCAATCAGTTTGTGGATTCCCTATGTGCCTGATGGATCTGTACCCAGTATAGCGACAACTAGTTTAGGTCGTGACTCTGCAAAAGTGTGGGTAGTACTGAGATAGAGTATGTGATAACTTTTGTATTTTAAGAAAAGATTGTGGAACCATTAGAAAGTGAGACAAGGAAGCCAAGTTGGCATAGGATAAGGCAAGGCTGTTCAAGAAAACATAAACATTCCTGTGTCTTCATAACATATCATAGGTTAAACAATAGACATTCTTCCTTCACTTGGCTTTTCCATTGTAAATAGTTCAGATGGACTCTTGAGTGATTATGTCAGTCAGTAAACATTTATTAAGCACCTACTACGTACCAGGCACTGTGCTAAGCTCTGGAGATACAAAGAAGGGCAAAAGACAATTCCTGCCCTTGGGGAACTTCTAGTCTAATGAAGGAGACAACATGCAAACAATTCTGTACAGACAAACTATATACAGGATAAACTGGAGATAACCAACATAGGGAAAGCACTAGCATTACAGGAGATCTTATGTAGGAGGCTCTGTAGTACTTAAAGTACTGAGGATCCCTGAAGTCGGGTCATTTGAATACTAAATCATTCACAAATAGAAGCATCTGTAGGGCATTACCAGCTTTGGGAAATCCTTCATCCCTCCAGGCTCTTTATCGTGGTCTTCCATGAAGATGGCAAAAACTTTTTTTCAAGCATATATAAACCCAGAGAGACGGTCTATTAATTGGATAGATGCTTTTCATGGATGGTGAGCTGGGACCCAAATTGGACAGGATGAAGAAAGTGGGTGGATTTAGGAAATTGCATTGTGCTTTTAATGACTCCAAACTTCTCCCCCAAAGACCTCTCTCTCTCTCTTTCTCTACTCTTCTCCCCCTTCTTCTCTTCTCTCCTGTTCCCTTTTTTCTCTTTCTGTTTTTAACAACAAAACTCTTTGTGTGGCTATATTGATGCAAAGCATGAGATAACAATAGTCTGAAGAATTAAAATTGTGGAACACCCAAAAGGAAACGGAGAAGTGCATGGTGAGTGTTAGTAGCTAGTAAAGAACATTCTAGCCAACAACTGCTCAAGTGAAGAAGCATAAAGGGAGATGGTATAATCCAGCTAGGTGGCACAGTGCATAGAGTTCCAGGCATGGAGTCAGGAAGACCTGAGTTCAAATCCACCTCTGACACTTACTAGCTGTGTGACCGTGGGCAAGTCACTGAACCTTGGTTGCCTCAGTTACCTCATCTGTAAAAATGAGCTGGACAAGAAAATGGCAAACCACTTCACTATCTTTGCCAAAAAAAACCAAATGGGGTCATAAAGAGTTGGACACAACTGAACAACAACTATGCCAACATAATCCGGTGAAACGAGCCACCTGCTCTTGACTTAGATGACCTGGGTTCAGATACTGCCTCTGACACTTACTACTCACGTGCGCCCTTGGGCAAGTCACAAGTTCCCTGGGGCTCAATTTCCTCATCTACAAAGGAGTTGAAATCAATGACCTCTGAGATCCCTTCCGGCTGCAGATCTCTGTCTCTATGGCCTCTGAAACACATGGGGCACAGGCAAGGTATAACCAGTGGATAGCGTGCATGTTCCATTTGCATTTACACACCGACAAGAGAACTTGAGCAAGGTCCTAGCACGTTTGGTGGAACTACTAGGAGAATAGGGACAAGGGTCACATATGCTGTGACCATATGAGATCTGAATTACAGGAACGAGTTGCAGCATAGATGAGATCACAGATCCATTGATGTCTCAAAGTCACATGATTTCCATTTTAATTAACAACTGAAAATATAACAAAGGATTAGTTTACCTTTTACTTACAAGACAACCGAAGGGGGAAGGTTGAGTGAAGGAGGTGATATTACTGAGCCTGCTTTCTCAGAAGGTTGTTTGATTATCTCTGAACCAAATATTGTTGCTCAGAGGCAAGGGCTTAAAGTTAATAAAAAATGTGTCAACTTCATAATTAAATGGAAATGCTAAGAGCTCAGAATATGTTCTTTTGTTGGACTCTTTTTTTTCTTCCCAGGTCCGAAATTTAACCAACTGGAATTATTTTCTCAAAACCAGATATTTGCTTTGTGCTCTGAAATAACAGATAACTTTGCATATCAGATTTACGCCGAGGTGGGTTTAATGAGAAAGCAGTCAGTCAGTGACATGTATTAAACACCCACTGTGTGCAAAAGCACTGTAAGTAAGTTGGTATTGTATGAAAGGACAGAGAACACCGTGGTCCCTTCTAGAAGAGCTAGCTATTCATCCAAGTGGTAGAGAAGATGATATTGCAAGAGGATAATCTTGAAAAATGTTGAAGAAACAGAAATAACTACATTTTGATGTAGTTCAGACAATACTAGAGGCTGACATTTAGACAGGGTGTCCCAAAAGTCTTAGTGCAATTTTAGACTTTAATAATTTATACACTGTATAGCACTTGAAAGTTTACAACGTGCTTTAGAAACATTATCTTGAGTACAATCCTGTGAGACAGGTACTTTTTTTTAGGGGTGGGGAAAAGGTGAGAGAACCCTGCTTGTAATTTCACTGATGTGGGGGACTCCTGGTATGAATGACTTGCTGACATGGCCAATATATATTCTAAGCAGGACTTGAACCAAGGTTTTTTTTTCTGGCTCTTAAATCTAACTCTTTATCCACTGTGCTGCCATGCCTCTTGAGGTAAGTACTGAAGGTATTATTATCCCCATTTTACAGATGAGGAAACAGAGGCTTAGAGAGCGATTAAGAGACTTGCCTAGAATTTTATAGCTAGTGAGGGTCAGAGGCAGGATTTGAACCCAGGACTTTCCGACTCTTAGTCTAGCATTCCACCCACCATGATTACTCAGCCAAGTGTTGAGAGAACATACAGTGGCTATCTGAGGGTCAATTAGATGAGGGAGAGAATAGTTAAAGTAGAGGTGAAGTCCCCTTTCACAGTGTTTGGATAGACCTTTGAAAGGAATGCATGGTGCATAGCAAGGGCATTTTTAAGGACAGGGAACCTTGAAGAGACTGAAAGCAAAATAATGGAGTAGGTATAAGTAAGTAAGAATGGATAGAAAGCCGGACCCTTAAGTCAGGAAGACCTAGGTTCGAGCTTATGATTCCACATACAGGCTGTAGGACCCTTGCCAAATCAAGGAAACTCTCAAACAATGAGTAGAGTGGTTGGTCATTTTCATTCCTCAAGGTGATTTCTTCATCAGGAATTTCCCATATCAATGGAATATCATTTTATTTAATATTTAAAAAAATTTTCCCCTAAATACATGTAGAAATAATTTTTAACATTCATTCAAAATTTTTTTTTGAGTTCCAACTTCTCTCCCTCCTTCCTTTCCCTCTCCCTCATTGAGAAGGCAAGAAATTTGATATAGGTTGTACATGTGCAGTCATGCAAAATATATTTCTATGTTAGTCATGTTGTGAAAGAAAACATAGACAAAAAAAGAAAAATAAGGAAAGAAAAGAAAAAGTATGCTTTGATCTTCAGTCAGACTTCATCAGTTCTTTCTCTGAAGATGGATAGCATTTTTCATCATAAGCCTTTCAAAACTGTCTTGGATCATTGTATTGCTGAGAATAGCTAAGTCATTCACAGTTGGTCACCATACTGTGTTGCTGTTGCTATATGCAATGTTCTCCTGGTTCTGCTCATTTTACTTGAGTTCATGTAAGTCTTTCCAGGTTTTTCTGAGAGCATCCTGCTCATCATTTCTTATATTACAATTGTAAGGAATGTCATTTTCAAAAAGAAAATCACTCATCTAGTCTAAAAATAGGAATGCTGGGCAACTAGGTGGTGCAGTGGATAGAGCACCAGCCCTGGAGTCAGGAGGACCTGAGTTCAAATCTGGCCTAAGACACTTGACACTTACTAGCTGTGTGACCCTGCAAGTCACTTAACCCCATTGCCTAGCAAAAAAAAAAAAAAAAAAATAGGAATGTCTTTTTTTTTTTTTTTTTTGCCACCCTAACCATTTTGGTCTATCTTCCTACTTTGCAGGAAGGACAGTCACACAAGAGTATCCCAGCTCAAAGTTTAAGACTCAAGGCTCAAAACAACACTGAGACTTTTGGGACACCTATATAGAATCATTAATATAAATACATGTGCAGTGTGTGTGATGGTGGTGTGCTATAGAACTATTTCAGTATATCCCATGCCTGTCACTTTCCTTTCATCTTCCTCTGCCTTCCTTTTCCCAACTCTCCATTAGATTTCCTTTTTGGCCCATTGTCTCTTTCTACCTTACCTCACCCTCTTTGGCCCTTTCTCTTGCTCTCTATTTCTATAGATTAAGACTGGAGGTCGGGTGGAATATAGGGAGATGCACACCCAAGAGAGGATTATGGGTACAGATGGAAGAGAGAAGAACCCTAAAATAAGAGCCAGAATGGACTTTACAGCTTATCTATTTCAAGCCCTTGTCTTAGGTCATTGCATTGCTAAGAAGAGCTTAGTTTATCAAAGTTGGTCATCGCACAATGTTTCTCCTGGTTCTGTTCACTTCACTCAGCATCAGTTCATATAAACCTTTCCCAGTTTTTCTGAAGTCCTCCAGCTCATCATTTCTTATAGCACAATAGTATTCCATTACATTCATATACCATAACTTATTCAGCCATTCCCCAATTGTTGGGCATCCCCACAGTTTCCAATTCTTTGCCACCATAAAAAGAGCTGCTATAAATATTTTTGTGCATGTCCTCCCTCCTTTTTTTAAATGGATGAGCATATAGAGACTGATGAAGGTTAAGCAGCTTGCCCAAAGTCAGGATTCAAACTCAGGTTCTTTGACTCCAAATCTAGGGCTTTCCCCACTGTACTACACTGCATCAATGGAGTAATAAAGCATCAGGAGGACCAGAGAAGGCACCATTTACAAAATTTTGATTGGGGTCCTAGGATTAAGTTGCCTTGCTTAAATTATAGGGATGTGAGTTTAAAACTCACCATACATTGTACCTTCTTCTACTCCAGTCTGTTCTAGTCCAAGGACAAGTACAGTTATCCCTTTCACATCAATGGGGTTAGGGGCACAGTACCACGATCTGGAAAATCTGTGTAAAATTTTTTGTCTCTCCTTTTGTACCAGAGAAGACATCTGAATTATTATGGTATTAAAAGATAAAAAATGTTGATATTATACAATCATATATACAATACATTTCTGAATTTCTAAACTTTATCTGTGTCATCAGTGGCTTCTGCAAAACTCCCCCCAATTTCCCATTTAATTTCTTATGCTAACTTGCCATATATTGAAACCACAAAGGGGAAAATCACAATGTGGAAGGGATAACTGTACATTGGCTCTGAACTCCAACCTATAGTGTTCCTACCCTTCAGTATAGTGGTCTCCAAATTTTTTTGGCCACATATCCCATCATTAAAACATTTTTGAGCATGTACCTCCAAGATGTGTATATCTATTTCTATGAGAAGAAGTGGGGTATAGAAGGTAGAGAGCTGACCTTGAAATCAGGACAATTTTGGTTAAAATTCAGTCTCTGACATACATTCTGGCTATGTGACCCAGCTCTGTACCACTTGGGAGGGGAAGGAGAAGGGATTTTCTCTCCTCTAAAATATCAGCCTTGGTAATTAACAGCAAAGCTGCTCACCCAGAAAGAGGCACCTCATCCAACAGGAAGGAAGGAAATAAGCATTTGTTAAGCACCTATTATGTGTCAGGCACTGGGCTAAGTGCTTCATAAATATTATCTTATTTTATCCTAACAACAACCCTAGGAGGAAGGTGCTATTATTATTTCCATTTTACAGTTGAGGAAATTGAAACAGACACAGGTTAAGGGACTTGCCCAGGGTCACATAGCTATTAAGTGTTGAGATCAAATTTGAACTTGGGTCTTCTTGACTCCAGGGCCAGTGTTTATCTATTGTGTCACCTAGCTGCCTACCGTTAGGTGAAAAGAGTTTGAGACATGTTGTTGTTGAGTCATTTCAGTTGTGTCCAACTCTTTGTGACATCATTTAGGGTTTGTCATTTCTTTCTGTAGCTCATTTTACAGATAACGAAGCTGAGACAAACAGGGTTAAGTGACTTGTTTAGGGTCACACAGCTAGTAAGTGTCTGAAGCAGGATTTGAACTCAGATATTCCTGACTGCAGATCCAGCCCTCTAGCCATTATGTCACCTAACTCTCTCTCTCTCTCTATTGTGCTGAAGAGTCTAGAAGTCCTTTATTGTTTTATAGTGTCCTATCTGCAGACCACTTTCAATTGCCAGAACCGGAACCCTCTCTTGAGTGCGTAGTCATATCTCACTCTACTTTTCTGCCAGGGGTCATGGTCCTTGAAGATGTTTTCAGCATCAAGGTGACAGCTTCTCTGTAGCTGTGTCTTTTTGGAGGTGTGTCTTGCTCTTCCGCCCTTAGCTTGTTTCAAACTCTCCAAATGACTCTCTTATTGCTAGATGGAGTGTCTCCCACTGACCAAGTAGCTTCACTGCTAGATACCATGGATGAGGGGGATGGGAGGAGAGACCCAAGACCAGAAGAGCTAGGGTCTTCCCTACTGCTAGCTTTCTCTTCTACCTACCCCAAACTACAAACTGACTCTGGGAGCCATGACATTGCTTCTTCTGACTTAGAGAAAGAGATTTTCAAATTTTCTAAAGGAATGTTACCATACCTTGTTAACATATTAACATTTTATCATTCAGGATGGACGAGAACTGAATCCTCCCCTATCCCATAGACAGGTACTACTATATTAATAATAACTTAGATCATAAAACTTACACTGAAATAGGAATTAGAAAAGGATGAGATAATAATGAAATAATAACTGAAATTACAATCAACAGGGATTCAGTGTGGGTTACTAAGTAGGGAAGTGACATGGTTCAGACCTCTATTTAAGGAAAATAACTTTGCCAGCTTTATGGAGACTGGATTGGAGATAGATAGATAGATAAGAGTATTCATTAAGTTTTTAATGTACCAGGCACCGTGCTAAGGTCTGGTTATATAAACAAACAAAGAATCCTTACCCCCAAGGAGCTTATGTTCTATTGGGGGAAGACAGTACATAAAGGGAGCTGCAAAGACAACCTGGCAGAGGGGAAAGGTACCCACATATGGGCAAGGTAGCTGTTGAGAAGGAAGAAGTCTAGAGAGTAGGGTTGAGAATGAGGTGAAGGGAGACCAATTAGGAAGCTATTATAATAGCTCACGTGAGAGGTGATGAGGGCGTTAGTTAGGGTACTGGCTATGGGAGTAGAGAGGGCGATAGATATAGGCGATAGTAGAGAGGGAGAAATGACTTTTGGTGGTTGATTAGGTATGTGAGGTAAGAGAGAGTGAAGAGTTGAAGACAACACCAACATTTGAATGTATCTCACTGGAATGGTGGTGGTCCATTCATCAGCAATAGGAAAGTTCAGAAGAGTAGTGGGTTTAAGAGAAGACAATTTAAAGAGACCTTTGTCTTTTTTTTGGTGAGGCAATTGGGGTTAAGTGACTTGTCCAGGGTCATACAGCTATTAAGTGTCATGTGTCTGAAGCCAAATTTGAACTCAGGTCTTCCCAACTCCAAGGATGGAGTTCTATCCACTGTGCCACCTAGCTGCCCCTTAAAGAGATCTTTGAAACAGACTTCGGAACAGATGGCAACTCCTCCATGTTCATCCTGTTCAACGCACTCTGTTTTTCCCAAGATTAAATAGCAGGGGCTAGGCTCTTACTCACTGGTTATAGTGGGCAGATCCCATAGTCCAATGGATATTTGTCCTAGCAACAAGATGATCTGGTATGAGGGGCAGTGGGTTGGTATGTTGGGTAGGCTTTTGCCCAGTGGCACCTACATAGCTACTACTGCGGATGTCTAGGTGGCAGTTAAGTTATAATTGCCCTGGGGAACAAATGTCTAGGCTCAGAACAGGGAAGGCTGGGAACTTGCTATGTAAGCAGAGGGAGAGGTTGAAATGAGGAAGTGTTGGGGGATAAAGATAGGTATGGGCACTGGAGACAAGTCCTATGAGTGTTAATCATGGGGAAGGGTGGGTTTTAACTCATCTTCCCATAGTCTGTTGATCACACACCCCTTAATGCCATGGCCCCCATTTGGACCCCAATGCTCTAGTATACAATCTAGTGATCAAGCCTATATACTGTACCCTGAATTGTATTCTTTTATAGTGTTCTAAGTGAGGTGAAGAATAGGGATCCTTTGAAAAAAATTTCCAGTGGTGATGTTTTCCCCTTCTAAGATCTTTAAAATGTAATGACACAGATAACAAAAATACTATGTGTGGCCATTTAAGGATATGGTATGAGAATAGACTGAAATTCCTCTAACTGATGTTAGTGCTGTCTCATCAGTGAAAATGGAGGCTCCTCCAGGGCAAGGATGGCCATGACTCATATTTGTCTTGTAAGCCCTACAGTAGCCAGGCCACAGTGAAGGGCTCAGTAAATACATAGTGGGTTAATTCATCACTGCACCTTTTTTTCTTGCATTAATCATCTTCCTTCCAAAACCTAGACAACTTTGTGCAACTCTGCCTCACTTAAATCCAATTCATGAGCAAGTGAAGACATAATCTATGATGTCATTGGTCCTCTTTGAAAACAAAGGACAAATAACAACAACAACAATCTTCCCAAATTCTCCATTTCATTTTATGGCATCACCATTCTCTCAGTTACCCAGGTTGGAAAACTCTGGAGTAATTTTATTTTTAAAAATAAGTTTTATTAATGGATTTTGTTTTGCATCATAATCATTTCCATATAGTCCATTTGTCTTCACTGCCTCCCGACCAAAAGAACTCTCATGATAGAGCGAAAGTAACACAGTACTGACAGCATATACAACATTCTGCATCCCCAGCATCTCACCCGGAGATTTTGTCTCCCTCACCCCCCACATTTGGTCATTTGTGAAGTACGATCATGCTTATCTCCATAACATCTTGCTCCTGTTCACTCCTCTGTACTCACTTTGCTAAAACTGAAATTTACAGTTTTATGGTTATGGTAATATTCTGGTCTCCTTTAATTCCAATCTCTCATCTCCAACTTCCACCATACAGTTACTAAAATCACCTTCCTGATTCACAATTCTGACCATGTTGCCCTATTAAAAAAAACTTTAGTGGCTCCCCACTGTCAAGAGATACAATAAAAAAGTAAAAAAAATAAATGAATAATAAATTTACTAAAGAAAAAAATTTAAATAGAAAAATATAAATATAAAAAAGAGTAAATAATGCAAACTCTTTGGTCTGTCATTGCCCTTCACAATTTGGCTTCAATCTGCCTTTCCAGCCTTTCATTCTACTTCTCTTCACAAATTCTATTCCAGCCAAATTGGACTGAGAGCTATTCTTTTATCTTATTTTATGGTTTCTGGCCACCAGGTGTTATTGAAGCAAGCTCTCCTTGATGCTTGGAACACTAGTCCCTTCTCATCTCTGTTTGCTAGAATCCTTCTCTTCCTTCACTGCCTTCCCTAATCCAGTTGGATCAAGGCTCAAGAGCTGGAAGATCTTAGAGGTCCAACTTTACTCCTGGACAAATGAGGCAACTGAGGCCCCAATATCTTTCCTTCCTATTTCTTGTAGTAAGTTATCTAGACCTCTTCTTTACCTTTATCCCGTTTTACTTATATTTCTTAACTGGTCTACCTCTCCTATTAGGTCCAAGCTTCTATAAGGGCAAGGATTGTGTCATCTATCAATTTTGTAATCCCCAGTAGACAGCACAGTGCCTTGAACATAATAGACATTTAAGAAACGTTCATTCAATTGAAATGCACAACTGAGTAAGCCAGAGACCAAATGAATTCACTTCTTAATGAAACGCTTTATTTTGGCTTTTATTTTTAAGATATTATTAAGTATTTTATTTTTCCCCAATTACATATAAAAAACAATTTTTAACATTCATTTTAAAAACTTTGAGTTTAAATTCTCTCCATTCCTCCCTCCCCATCCTCCATCATTGAGCAGGCAAGCAATTCGAAGTTGGAGATGAGAAATTGGAATTAAAGGAGACCAGAATATTACCATAACCATAAAACTGTAAATTTCAGTTTTAGCAAAGTGAGTACAGAGGAGTGAACAGGAGCAAGATGTTATGGAGATAAGCATGATCGTACTTCACGAATGACCAAATGTGGGGGGTGAGGGAGACAAAATCTCCGGGTGAGATGCTGGGGATGCAGAATGTTGTATATGCTGTCAGTACTGTGTTACTTTCGCTCTATCATGAGAGTTCTTTTGGTCGGGAGGCAGTGAAGACAAATGGACTATATGGAAATGATTATGATGCAAAACAAAATCCATTAATAAAACTTATTTTTAAAAATAAAATTACTCCAGAGTTTTCCAACCTGGGTAACTGAGAGAATGGTGATGCCATAAAATGAAATGGAGAATTTGGGAAGATTGTTGTTATTGTTATTTGTCCTTTGTTTTCAAAGAGGACCAATGACATGTGTAGTCATGCAAAACATATTTCCATATTAGTCATGTTGTGAAAGAAAACACAGACCAAAAAAAAACCTCAAGAAAAATGAAGAAAGTTTAAAAAAAATATGCTTCAATCTATATTCAGACACCCCTATATTCAGACACTAGTTATTTTCTGGGGATAGATAACGTTTTGCCTCAGAAGTCCTTCAAAGTTGTCCTGGATCACTGTATGGTTGAGAATACTCAAGTCATTCACAGCTAATCATCTTACAACATTGTTGTTACTTTGTACACAATACATTTCACTTTGCAACAGCTCATGTAAGTCTTTCCAGGTTTTTCTTAGAGCATTCTGCTCATCATTTCTTATAGCACATTAGTATTCCATCACAATCATATAGTACAATTTGTTCAGCCATTCCCCAAATGATGGGCATACTCTCAATTTCCAATTCTTTGCCACCAGAAAAGAGCTGCTATAAATATTTCTGTACATGCAGGTCTTTTTCCTTTTTATTTTTTTTTATCTCTTTTTGGATACAGACTTAGCAGTGGTATTACTAGGTCAAAGGGTATGCATGATTTTATAGCCCTTTGGGCATAGTTCAAAATTGCTCTAAAGAATGGGTGAATCAGTTCACAACTCCACCAACAATGCATTAATGTCTCATTTTTCCTACATTGCTCCAACACAGGTCATTTTCTTTTTTGTCCTTTTAGGCAGTCTAATAGGTATGAGGTAGTCCCTCAAAATTGCTTTAATTTTTTTGCATTTCTCCAATCAACAGTGATTTAGAGCTTTTTTTTTCATATGGCTATAGATAGCTTATTTCATCTGAAAAACTGTTCATATCTGTTGGTCCTTTGTCAAGTGGGGAATGGCTCTTATTTTTATGAATCTGACTCAGTTCTCATTTGAGAAATGGGGCCTTAATCAGAGAAACTTGCTTCAATTTTTTTTCACAGTTTCAATTGCTAAATGTATTTCCCTCCATCCTATCCCCTCTCCTTTGTTCTATTTTCTCTCTCCTTTCACCCTGTCCCTCCTCAAAAATGTTTTGCTTCTGCCTACTGCCTCTCCCTATGCCCTCCCTTCTATCACCCTCCCCCTTTTCCTTCTCTTATCCCCTTCCCTACCTGCTTTCCTGGAGGGTAAAATAGATTTCTATACCCAAATGAATGTGTGTTATTCCTTCTTTGAACCAGTTCTGATGAGAGTAAGGTTCATTCACTCCCCCCAACCTTCACTGTAAACACTTTTTCTTGCCTCTTTTATGTGAGATAATTTAGCCCATTCTATCCTTCCCTTCCTCCCTGTACATTCCTCTTTATCACTTCTTAATTTTTTTTTAGATATCATCCCTTCATATTCAACTCACATCTGTGCCCTTTATCTGTACATACTCCTAACTACCCTAATAATGAGAAAGTTTTTATGAGTTACAAGTATCATTTTCCCAAGTAGGAATGTGAACAGTTTAACCTTATTAAGCCCCTCATAGTTTCCCATTCCTGTTTACTTTTTATGCTTCTCTTGAGTCTTGTATTTGAAAATAAAATTTTCTATTCAGCTCTGGTCTTTTTGCCAAGAGTGCTTGAAAGTTCTTTATTTCATTAAATACTTATTTTTTCCCTTGAAGGATTATACTCAGTTTTGCTGGGTAGGTGATTCTTGGATGTAATACTTGCTATAATATTCCTGGGAGTTTTCATTTTGGGATCTCTTTCAGGAGGTGATTGGTGGATTTTTTCAATTTCTATTTAATCCTCTGGTTCTAGAATATTGGGGTAGTTTTCCTTGATAATTTCTTGAAAGATGATGTCGAGGTTCTTTTTTTGGTCATGGCTTTCAGGTAATCCAATAATTTTAAAATTATCTCTCCTAGATTTATTTTCTATGTCAGCTGTTTTTCCAATGAGTTATTTCTATTTTTTCATTCCTTTGATTTTGTTTCATCGTTTCTTGATTTTTCATTAGTCATTAGCCTCCATTTGCTCAAGTCTAATTTTTAAGGAATTACTCTCTTCAGTGAGCTTTTGTACCTCTTTTTCCATTTGGCCAATTCGGCTTTTCAGGGAATTCTTCTCCTCATTGGCTTTTTGTACCTCTTTCACCATTTGGCCTATTCTATTTTTAAGGTGTTATTTTCTTCAGTATATTTTTGTATCTCCTTTACCAAGATATTTTCTCATTTTTCATTATTTTCTTGCATCACTCTCATTTCTCCTCCCAATTTTTCCTCTACCTCTCTTACTTGATTTTCAAAATCCTTTCTGAGTTCTTCCATGGCCTGAGACCAATTCAAAATTTTTGGAGGCTTTGGATTTTGGAGTTTGACTGTGTTATCTTCTTCTGAGGGTGTGTTTTGATCTTCATTTGTCACCGTAGTAACTCTCTGTGATCAGAATTTCTTTCTATTGTTTGCTCATTTTTCCAGTCCGTTTCTTGATTTTTAACTCTTTTTTAAAGTGGGGGTCTGTTTCCAGGGTGAAGGGTGCATTGTTCCAAACTTCAGGGGTTTTATGCAGCTATTTTCAGAGACACTCCTAGGAACCTGTAAGTTTTCAGTTCTTCCAAGGTGGTATGATCTAAGGAGAGGAGTTTACTCCTGTCCTGATCTGTGCTCTGGTCTGTGAGTGACCATCAGCACTGTTTTCTGCCCCAGAACTGTGAGGAGGGTTCCTGCTCCACTGCAGCCGCAAGCTCTGCTGTGCTAATGCTCCTCCTTGTCCCCGGACTGGCACCCAAGACTTTGAACCAGGTCTAAGTACGGGCAAAGCAACAGAGTCCTGACCCCAGTGCCAGCAGAAAGACCCCTGCACTCTCCTTCTGATCAGTTGTTCCACCCTGTTACTGCCCCTGTTGATTCAGCGTCTCCCAAGGCCTGCTCCTAGTTGGCTGGGGCTGGTACAGCCTTCGCTGAAATGTACTACATTCTCACCTGAGTGTGACGGACCTTTCTTGCCGACCTTCTAAGTAGTCTTTGGCCGGAATATTATTTCACCCCATCCTTTTGTGGGTTCTGCTGCTCCAGGAATTGTTTTATGGCATTATTTAAAGGCGTGTGGAGGGGTTTTGGGAGAGCTCAGGTGAGTTGCTGCCTTTTCTCCACCATTTGGGCTCCTCTCTCTTAGGAACTGAGTGACAGTGATGTTCTCTCCTTTTACAGATTATGAACCGGTAGTGTTCCATTGTAGAGATCACTAGGGATCAAATGAGCGTATAATTAGAGCTGGAAAGGACCTTAGAAGCTACTTGAATCAAGCTCCCTCGTTTTACAGATGAAGAAACTGAGGCACAGAGCAGTGAAATGACTTGATCAGGGTTATACAAGTGGGATTTGAATCCAGAACTACAAGATTAATGCCCTATCCACTATACTGCTCAGGGGTTTGTGTTGATATGTGAGGGTTGCTCTTAATGATACAGTCCAAGATATTAGATCAATTTAAGTGTAAGTATTAGGGAACAAGAAATAGGAGGCTGGAAGAAAATACTGACACTCAGCCCTCAAGATGAGGAAAGAATTGGGGGCAAATGAGAATTTGAATTTACCAATCACATGTGCAGGTCTTATTAACCAGAGGACCCAGCAGGAGCAGGTGCTATGAAGAGCTCTTCTCCCCAACCTTCCTGCCAATGCTCCTTTCTTTCCTCCTTTCTAGATGCCACATCCCCAGCCCCCCTTTCCCCTTGATGCTGACCCTCCCCTTAGTTCCTCTCCCAAAAGGAAGAAACCCTGTTCATACTGCTTGGATGAACAGGGATTCCAATGACAAAGCTTCTAGTAAGATGATGGATCACTGAGTCTTACCCTCTGCCCTGCCACAGCACCTTAAGGACCACAGATTTTACTGTTTGTTCTGCTTCTCTGTTCTTCAGACCTCCAGCTGACTTGCTGCAGAACATTCCTAGGTGAGTTGCTTCCCCCAATTAGAATAAGAGCTCTTTGAGAGCAGGGGCTGACTGCCTTTTCTATTTGTATACCTAGGGCTGAGCCCAGTTGCTTGGCACATAATAAACCCTTACTAAATGTTCTTACATTTATTTTTACATGCATGCAAAAGCTAACTATGGCCAAGGAGATTCTGAAATAGTGAAGTTGTATTTGTTCTTTGGGAGCCATCATTTTCTTCTTTTATTCAAAGGTATTAATTCTACTTTGTGATGAAAAAAATCTGGTAGAATGGCTATATTATTCATTATAGAATTTCTTAAAAGGTAGAATATTTTGAAAGAGTTTTGAAAATTATTCTTAGCTCATAACCAGACTGATTGACAAATAATATTTAAAGTAGGAAAATTGTAATTTTGTAAATATCAAGAAACTTTAGAATATTCCATAGAAGCAAAGGAATCATTTGGTTACATTGACAGTAGGTTTCATTTATTCAACAATTTTCTACAGATAAAAAGGTCAGGTAATCTAAATCTTCCACCTCACTCCTATTGCCCTGGGGCAAGCTTTGTATTCCTAGCTTTTAGCACACTGCTTTGGACAGAGCAAAGGTTAAATAAATATTTGTTGAAATGATCGCCTCAATTCTTGCACTTTATCCAGCAAAAAAGATTACAGCTCGCTCCAAATTACATTTTACTATTTCCCGGTTGAGGCCAGAGGGTGGAAAAAAAAAAACCCCTCAGATTTCTAGGATCGTAGACAGTGTTGGAAGGCATTGAAAGGCCAGTGAATCCAAACTCCTCATTTTACAGATGAGGAAACTGGGGCTCAGAGAATTAAATGACTTGCTCAGCGTCACAACAGCTTGTAAATACATGAGGCAAAATTTGAACCCAGATCTGATTCTATGTCAAGCATTCCTTCTACTACTGCACATCCTCACTCTCTTTTTCACTGACCCTCCTGAAAAACAAGAAGGTAGTTCAGAGTGATAGTCTTTAGAGTAAGGGCGCTCAATATCCACTGGAAGGTGCTACATCCACAGGGAAGGTAGTGTGAGTGAAATGAGCTAGGGTGACAAAATTGGCACTGATTGAAGCTACAGTCTCCAGCTGGCTTGGTGTTGAGTGCGGGAAGAAAGCGCATGAAGTCTGTGACATCCAGAACTAGCAGAGGAAGCCAGCCCTTCCCTGCCGTGCTAGGTACACAGTCCAGCAAATTTACCTAATCTTCACCACACTTTGGAAAGAGAACCGGCCCCTGTTGAGCCCTTCCTGCCAACCATAGCTGCAATGCCTGGTGGACCTTCAGCCGGTGGCCCAGAGCACCTCACTACTTTCTCTCCCCTTCTCTCGTCCAAAGTAGTTGCCTGCTGGAAAGGCGAAGTCGGCACTACGCTAAGAGAAAGCAGCGTCGAGAGCACTCCTGGCTCCCTTGCCAGGATAGGCTCCATCC
Organism: Vombatus ursinus; assembly: GCF_900497805.2. Lineage (NCBI taxonomy): Eukaryota > Metazoa > Chordata > Mammalia > Diprotodontia > Vombatidae > Vombatus > Vombatus ursinus. The sequence continues at coordinate 28,008,528 of NW_020954576.1, forward strand.
ATCAGGGTGCTGAGCCACCCCTGCCGCTCTCCCCTTTCCTTGCCCTCCACTCCCACCCTAGTGGTGCATTTACCTTCTGGTCGTTTGCTAAAGGCTAGGGGAATGACAGGGAGAGAGAGAGGAAGAAAGACTTAGGTATATTTTTCTTTTCTTCCCCTCCTTTAATTTAAAGAAGTTAACCGTGCTGAGGGCAAGGCTCCACGGAATGGACACGGGGTAGGAGGGTGATGTGCAAAGCCAACCACCGCGGTTTGGAGCAGCGCAAGAAATCTCCCTCCCTCCAGAGCTGTGCACTGGGGGCACCAGAGTACGCTAGGTAGTGGCAGCGGCGGCTGCACCCGCGGCTGGCACTTAAGCACGCGCGCAGCCAGGGGCGGGGAAGAGGGAGAGGATGGGTGGGGGGAGTGGAGGCAGCACACGTGTGTGGGAGCGGCGGAAAAGCGGATAGTGCACAGGACAGGTGCAGGCGCGCAGCCTTCTCATTGGTCCCGGGCTGCGACCCTCCCGCCCCCGCTGCAGCTCCAGCTCCAGCTCCAGCTCCAGCTCCAGCTCCAGTTCCGTCTGTGGGTACGTGTGCACGCGCCCGAGGAGGGGAGGGGAAGAGGGGGCAGGAGGACGGCGCGTGTCCGTCCTCCTCCGGTTCCAACTCCCCCGCCCCTCTGCCCCAGACCGGGTTCATCTTCCTCTGTTTGTGCTGCCGCCGCGCGCTCGCGGACACAGGTATGGGGGAGCGCGAGCGCCTCGGGTGCGCGCTGTGTTTGTCATTCCCTCTTGTGCGGGCTTGGGGGAAGCGGGGAGGGAAAAGAAGGGGCGGGCGGTGGGAAGGTTGGAGCTGCTGCTGCTGCTGCTGCTGCTGCTGCGGCTGCGGCTTTCGTCTCGCTCCCGCAGCAGCAGAGGTCGTGCACAGATGCGGGTTAAGCTTGGGGGGGAGAAGGAAGAGGAGGAGGAGGAGGAGGAAGTGCAGGAGTAGGGGGGAAGGAGAGCTGCGTGCATGAAACCCACAGGTAACATTTCCAGGCAGAAAAGGGCATCCCCATCCGGGAGAAGGGGCGTGAGGAGGGAAAGAATGTTTTGGTATTCACCCCCCCCCCGCCCCCGCTGAATGTGACAGCGCGGGGGATATCTCCAGAAGACTGTGCAGTAGGACACCTTCTGATCCCTGGGAGGGAAATAAACTGAGAACTAGCTGCAGGAATCCAGTGCCACACTGGGATATTCTTAAGAGTGAAATGTATAGGCCTAAAGGGGGAAGAAAAAAAGTATCGTGTTAGCCAGGAGACCCTGAGAGGCTTCATACTTTCCTGGCAGGGTCGTAACTGCTGAATTGCAGGGACGGGTGCAACACAGATTTGCATTAAATCCCTGCCCTCCCACACCTCCATTACTCTTTCACTAGAAGAGCATCCCAGAGATTGGCACTCTCCGGACCTCAGTGAGTGTCGTTATTGCACAATGGAAAGAGGGGGTGAGATAGGATGAAGTGGGGAGGGGGAGGGCCCAGGGTGCTGAACATGGAAAGGGGGCGCTCCGGCTTAGCGGGAGCTGGAGAGGAGAGTGCCCTGAACGAGCTCGGGGTATTTTTGTATTCCGCCTCTTGTTACAGACTCTTGCAAGCCGGATGCCCTCTGTGGATAAAAGATGTATCATGGAATGAACCCGAGCAGTGGAGATGCATTTCTAGAGCAGCAGCAGCAGCAGCAGCAGCAGCAGCAGCAGCCCCAGCATCAGTTCCCCCCGAGACTCTTCGCAGTGGTTTTGTGGTTTCAGCTAGCGCTGTGCTTTGGCCCTGCACAGCTCACGGGTGGTGAGTGACTTCCTCGTGTGACAATGTGAAGGGAGACGGGACAGCACTAGAAGGAGAGTCTCTGGCAGGGTAGATGGGGCCTCCCCACCCTCACTTTCAATCTCAAGGGGGTACTAAGAGACCCTTCTCCTCCTCTTGTGCCCTCTCTTTCCTTTATACCCCATCTACATTCATATGCTTAGAAAAGAAAGCCCCCAGCATAAAGCCAGAGACCACCCTCCTTCAAACGCACGTTCCAGCTTACTGAAAAATGCCTATCCTTTTACTTATTGCCCGACACAAATACACCCACATTGAGACAGGAGCTTTCCGACAGCAACACCCCAGCTTTTCTGGAGAATCAAACTGAAACCTCCCCTCCCAAAACACTTCCCTCAATATCCTAATCACTTCAACAGGCATCCATTACTAGTTCACTATCCTTGGGGGTTGGGAGAGAGAGGAAAGTGCTGGGTAGCTTAGTATGAATGATTGTGGATTTCGGTTACCAGTGGCAGTCTTCAACTGAGAGGGCTCCAATATTTCATCACTGAAGATTTAGGCATGTGCTGTTATGGCTACCCAGAGGGGGCAAATTGGAAATTAGGCTCAAAACGTGTGACATAATTGCCTAAAAATCGTCTTGGAAGGAAAGTTAGTCTTTTGCTTTATGTTTCTTCAGGTTTGAAAGGGCTGTTTGTGTAGAGATGTGTCTAATAAACTGCTTTGCCAGGATTTCTCATTTCTGATTTTCAGTGAAAGAAAGCATAGCACGTCAAGGGTCCTTCTGTAAGGTAGAAATTAGTAGAAATTATATTAATAACCTCAGTTTCATATGTTTCTAATCTAAGGCATATTTGGTTCTTGAAGAGGGAATGTCTTTTGGTTGCATTAGTAGAAGACAGAAAAAAGTCCTTTTTACAGTTTTAGAACGCTGAGGGTCTTACCTTGTTCATCATAGCAATTCATCTCACATTCACTCTACAGGCTTTTTGATATGGAAAAGTTAAGGAAGAGGGGAGTGGGGGGGATGTGTTTCTTTAGCTTATGTGCTGTTAACATTAGTAAATTACTGTTGGTTGGGAAAAGTCTTGATTGCAATAAGCAAATGTTGAAAAAATACTTTCCAACAAAATAAACTCAGAAGATTTGCAATGAAAGAAAGCATAACAAATCAAGGGCCCTTCTGTGAGGTAGAAATTAGTGGAAATTATATTAATAGCCTCAGTTTCATATGTTTCTAATCTAAGATATATTTGGTTCTTGAAGAGGGAACATCTTTTGGTTGCATTAGTAGAAGACAGAACAAAGTCCTTGTCAGAGTTTTAGAAACCTCCAAGGTTGTTACTTGGTCCATCATTGCTGTCCATCCCACATTTATTCTACAGGCTTTTTGATATGGAAAATTAAAGTGATGAAAAGGGATGTGTTTCTTTAGCTTAAATACTGTTGACATTAGTAAATTGCTGCTGGTTTGGAAGAGTCTTGATTGCAGTAAGCAAATCTCTAAAAAAATTCTTTCCAACCATATAACCTCAGGAGAGTTCAATGTTGAGAACAGAAAAATTGGTGTCAATGAAACTCTCCCCATTCTATCTTCCTTAAAGGAAGAAAAAAGTTGGGGGAGGGAGAGGAGGAAAATAAAAAATGAAGTTATTATCACAGACAAATTGAAAGTTCAGACATTGCATTTGAGATCCTGAGTTGTGAGTGTAAAGTTGTTGTGGTTGTTGTTTGTCCTTCTCTCTCCAAGAGGACTGTGACATCAGGGGAGTGATGTGGGATTTGAGTGAGGACGGGCTGTGCAAAGCCTCACTCTTTCTTCTGGAGCCATCTGGGTCCAGTGTCTAGATATAGATCAGGATGACTACAGATGACCCCTGTGAGTTTAAAGAAACTTGCTATGAATATGCGTATCTGGTTATATTTGACTACCATATAAGTTATGTTGCTTTCCAAGTCCTGCTCTTTCCTTGTCAATCAGTATCAATGTCAACCTTCCTTCGTCCTTGGTGGAGAAACTTTGTAAGGAAAACATTTTTGAGTGTTTGTATGCGTGATTTTGTTTCCATAAAAATGCTTTGGGTGAGGATAGACCTCCTGCTTATGTTGAGCAAAGTCAAAATTTCACAACAGCAGATCATCAGGATAGGGCATGGTCATAGACGATACAATTCAAATTCCTTTTGGATCAAGGCACTTCTTTGTAGCCCAAGTATCTAATAATGTTTTGTGAGTAAAAAGCAGTTGGTTTGAGCTGGGCTTTGAATGGCAGAGGACATTTCACTTTTTTTTTTTAAATCAGTTTATCTTCTTTTTTCCCTTTCTTCCCCAGCCTCACTTCTTCCATTCCCTTCTCCCAAATGAAACATACTCTGCTTTCTCGCTAGTCCATTTCTGTTTCATAGTAGACTGTGGAGTGCTGGACTTGGGATCAGGAGATTTGAGTTCAAATCTAAACTTGGGATTCTGGGTAAGTCTTTTTGGCACTCAGTTTCGCTCTCTGTGAATTGAGGACAAGATGACCTGTAAGTCCTCTCAAACATTAAGTCTTTATGATATTGTCTCTGACATAGAGTATCATTGCCAGAACATCCATTTGATTGGTTTCATAGAATTTGGAGCGAATTCAATTCTGGGCTGTATTAAAAAGGCAATGACTTCCAATTTACTAGTTGTGTGATCATGCTCAGGTCCCACCCTTAACCTCTCTGAGGTGAAAGAAGGCAGTATCTATCTCATAAGCTTGTTGTAAGAAAAGTTCTGTGTTCACTTTAAAGCACCACATAAATATGAGTTATAATTAACATAGATATGTGTTAATAAGGATTCAGCCAATTGTCTTTCAGTTGTCCTCAGATCATGTTCTTCATAAAGTGAGAAGTTTAAGAAAAGAGAGCCTTTAGGATTCAAAGGCAGAAATTGTTATTTATTCAGGTCTGACTCTTCATGACCCCATTCAGGGTTTTCTTGGCAAAGATACTGGAGTGGTTTGCCATTTTCTTCTTCAGCTCATTTTACAGTTGAAGAAACTGAGGCAAACAAGGTTAAGTAACTTGTGAAGGGTCGTAAAGCTAGTAAGTGTCTGAGAATGGATTTGAACTCATGAAGATGAGTCTTCTTAATTATAAGGCCAGTACTCTTATCCACTGTACCACCTAGCAGCCCTCAAAGACAGAGGGCCCATATAGTATCATTGCCAGAGCATCCATTTGATTGGTTTCATAGAATTTGGAGCGAATTCAATTCTGGGCTGTATTAAAAAGGCAATGACTTCCAAGAATAAGGAATATTCTTGGAACATTGGAAGTGATAATCTTCTTGTTTGCTGTCATGAGACTTCATCTGGAGTATTGCATTCAGTTCTGGGCACTGCAGTTTAAGAAGGACCTTGATAAACTGGAGAGCATGTAGAGAAAGGCAACCAGAAGTTGCAGGAACTTGAGACCCCATCATATGAAGATTGGGTTGAAGTCCCTGGGCATGATTATCCTGGAAAAGAGAAGTTTCATTGTGGGGTGGGGAGCATGATAGCTAGCTTCAGGTGTTGGAAGTACTGTCATATGGAAGAGGGATTAGACTTCTTCTCTTTGGCCCCAGAAGGCAGAACCAGGAGCAATGGTAACAAAGAAGCCAATTGAGGATTGGTGTCAGGAAAAACTTCCTAACTATTAGAGCTGTCCACTAGTAGTATGGAATATTTGGAGAAGTGGTAGCTCCTCTTCCTTGGAGGTCTTCAAACAGAGGTCTTGATGGAATTGTTGGGTCTATTTTTTGACCATTCCTTGGATCTATTACTGAAGGTCCTTCCAACTCTCAAAAGTCCATGATTCTGAGCTGGTAGGGACCTTGAAGGTCATCTAGCCCAGTCTGTTTATTTCACAGATGAGGAAACTAGGCTCGGAAGTTTAATAACTTGCCTCTAAGATAATAAATAGCAGAGCCCGAATTCAAACCCAGTCCCCTTCAGAGTTTTTAAGGTACTATCGAGAGAGTGTTATATTAGCTCTGATGTTAGACATCTTTGAAATCTGTAAAGAATATGTTTGATCCCTATCTTCCCATGGAGGCAGGCAATAAAAGAAAGTATCTAGAAACTTTAAAAGAATGCTGTAGTGCATCACCTCCCATTTTTATATCCTGGTTTCAGAGAACTCCTTTTGGTCTGTTCACTTTGGAGGAAGTTTCAGCTCCATTTCTTCTTAAGCTCTTGCAGGCTGAGAATGTCTTCACTAGTAGCATAGTCATTGTAATTGGGTTCTTCTTCAAGCCAACAATTTGGGAGTTCCTGTAGAGATCAATCTTACCTATCGTATCTGACAAGACTTAGGGAAGACATTTTGAGCCTGGTCCCAGGGCCATAAAAATAATCCCAAAGTTTTTATGAAGAAAGAACCAGTGCACACTTGGTTTCGGGGACCCCAGTATTCCTGATATCATGTTGCTCAGTTCCCCAACTCAATCTAAATGGAAAACAGACATTGAGCCTGAAGCACAGCTGGGACTGGTGGCAGGCAAGGGAGATAACTTCCTACAGCACGGGACAACAGGAGGAGCACAACAAGGGATACTTGTAATAGTACCTTTTTAGAAATGCACATTTTTAATGTCAGAAAATTATGCTCTCCATGACACATACATATTTATTTTGTTTAATGTGTTTATAGTAAAGGCTCAAGGCCTTGGGAATGCTGCTACACATGGGGTGGGGGGGGCAGTTTTCAAATGCAGGGGTCTGGTGGGGAGGAATATTGACTCAGTCCAGGACATGTAAATGCCTTGCTATGATACAGACCTGAACAAATTTGGTCCAGTGTCCAACCTGGAGGTAATTCACAAAACAGTATACCAGGCCCCAGCAGGCAAGACTTCCTATGACCAAAAGGTGCATATTTAATAGATAATCTATTCTTAACTTGGGATTTTCGTTTTTGACTGCTTTCAGGGAAGAAAACCCCCAAACTCAACAATAGTGGATATATAATAGCTTCATCTAGGAAAAGAAAAGCAGATGCTCAATTCAAGTACTATAGCAAGAACCTGAATCAGAGAGGGAGAAATGGAAAGAATGTTGAGACCAAAAAAAAAAAAAAAAGAAAAAAGGAAATTTTCCCTCAGGTTCCATAGATTTCAACCTTAGGGTAGCTTTTATCAACCTGAGTTTATGTGTGGGTAGGTTTCTCCCAGTGTTCTTTTGTTAAGTGAGGAGAAGCTAGTTTAAAAATTATTATCAACATTTACATAATGACAGTAGCTAACAGGAATAGAATGCTTTAAGGTTTAGGGCTATTTATACATTATCTCATTTGATCCTGACAATAATCTTGGGATATAGGTACTATTATTATTCCCATTTTATAGATAAGAGACAGAGATTAAATGACTTGTCCAGGGTCCTGCACCTAGTAAGTATCTGAGGCTACATTTGAACTCAGGGTTCACTGACTCCAAATCTAGTACTCTATCCAGGGTGCCCCCTAGCTGCCACCATTGTGCTTTAAGGTTTGCAGACTACTTCAATGCAGAGGTGACTGCAGACGCTTCTGAGTACCTTGAAGTAGATTAAAATGTAATTGGGAAATGTTAAACAAAATAAATAAAAATACAGTGTAGCATAGATCATGTTAATTTGTTGTTTTCTAAGTCAGAATATGGCTGCAGGGATCTGTTTCTATTTGAGTTTGACATCCCTGCCTCTAATTTTTACAACAACACTGTGAGATAGGTCTTCAAAGTCTTTTCTTTTTTAAATCCCTATTTTAGAGATGAGGAAATTGATTCTCAGAGAGGTTAAGCAACTTACCCATAGTCACACAGCTAATATGTCTCAGAGGCAACATTTGAACCCTGGTATTCCTGATTCCAAAGTTAATGCCCTATCCATTAAGCTGGCATTTAAGAATTTAGGAGGCCATGTCATACTAAAAGTAAACCATCTCTCAGGGTGGTATAGAATGGCTGCTAGCATCCTCAGGATACTTATATGCTAGAACGTCATCAGTTCTTTTGCCTGAGGTTCAGAAGCAGTAGTCTATCATTGTCTTAGAAAAGATGAGCAAAGAACTTGGCCACAAAGAGAGCCAATGGGAGGAGATTCTGAAAGCTCATTAGCATACCTTGGGTTGTGGTGGTACCCACCTGTCTGTCCTCCATCTACTTTGGGCTTTATTACCAGTCCCAGGAAGAGAAAACAGTTGCCACACAAGTACAATAAATAGTGGCAATAAAGAAATGAAACATGGCACAGCACAGAGAGAACCAGTCTTGAAACCAGGAAGAGCTGGTTTCAGTTCCTGCTCCAACACATACTGGCTTTGTGACCTTGGGCAAGTCACTTAACCCGTCGATAATCTAGGCAGCTCTCTAAGACTACAAGTTGCAGAGAAAGTGTTAACTTACATTAATAGAGGCATTTTTATCTCCTGGAAATTCCCCATACTAGTGAAATTACAGGTCTAGGCCCCATTGCTTTGGCCAGTAGGCCAGGTGACCGGGCCTTTTAACAAATTACTAGGTCAGGATAGTACCACAGATATCTGGATTTCAGGAAGATCTTTGAAAAAGTCTTGCATTCTATTGTTGTGAACATGTAGAGATAAATGGACTGGATAATAGTACTGTTAAGTCGAATGTGTTCTGAACTAGTTGAACTGTCAGGCTAAAAAAAAGATAATTGTGATCTATGTAGCCTTAAGGAAGGGTTTCTAGTAGGATACCTCAAGGATCCGCCCTTGGTCCTCTGCTGTTTAACATCTTAATCAGTGATTTAGATAATAAGAGTGCTGAGCTTGGAATCTAAAAGACCTACATTGAAATCCTGCCTTTGACACGTATGAGCTGTATGACTATTGAAAGTCTCTTAACCAAAATGGGAATAATAGTAACACAATATAGTGAATGGAGAGCTTGTCTTGGGGCTAGTAAGACCTGGGTACAAGTCCAGCTTCTGACCCATACTGACTGTTTTCACTGTGGGCAAACCACTTAACCTCATAGTATTCTTTTTTTTTTTTAACTCTTATTGTATCTTTTTTTTATTATTATATTTTATTTTTTCCCCAATTTTTAACATTTTTGTTTAAAGTTTTGAATTCCAAATTCTATCCCTCCCTCCCTCCCTTTCCTCCTCCCTGATATGGTAAGCAATCAGATATAGGTAATACATATGCAATTATGTAAAACATTTCCATATTAGTCATTTTGTACAAGAAGACTCAAAGAAAAAAAATGAAAGAAAGTGAAAAATAGCATGCTTCTGTTTGTATTCAATCAATGTCAGTTCTTTCTCTGGAGGCCAATAGTGTGCTTCATCATTAGTCCTTTGGAATTGTTTTGCATCATTGTATTGATGAGAATAGCTAAGTCATTCACAGTTCTTCATCCAACAATATTGCTATTACTGTGTACAATGTTCTGGTTCTCTTCACTTCTCCATCAGTTCATGTAAGTCTTTCCAGGTTTTTCTGAAATCATCCTGCTTGTCATTTCTTATAGCACAATAATATTCCATTACAATCATATACCACAGATTGTTTAGCCATCCCCTAATTGATGAGCATCCCTTTGATTTTCAATTCTTAGCTACCACAAAAAGAGCTGCTATGAATATTTTTTGTACAAATAGGTCCTTTTCCCTTTTGGGATGTCTTGGGATATAGATCTTGCAGTGGTATTGTTGGATCAAAGAGTGTGTACAGTTTTATAGCCCTTTGGGCATAGTTCCAAATTGCTCTCCAGAATGGTTGGATCAGTTCACAACTCAACCAACAGTACATTAGTGTCCCAGTTTCCCCATATCCCCTCCAACATTCAACATTTTCCTTTTTGGTCATATTAGCCAATCTGATAGGTATGAGGTGGTACCTCAGAGTTTTAATTTTCATTTCTCTGATCATTAGTGATTTAGAGCATTTTTGCATATGACTATAAATAGTTTTGATTTCTTTGTCTGAAAACTGCCTGTTCATATCCTTTGACCATTTATCAAGTGTATTTTTATAAATTTGGCTCAGTTTTCCATTTGAGAAATGAGGCCTTCATCAGAGATACTTGCTGCAAAATCCCCCCCTGCCCAGTTTTCAGCTTTCCTTATAATTTTGGTTGCATTGGTTTTGTTTGTGCAAAAACTTTTTAATTTTTATATAATCAAAATTATCTATTTTACATCTTGTAATGTTCTCTATATCTTCTCTATATCCTAAATTCTTCCCTTACCCATAAATCTGACATAAACTATTCCATGCTGTGTTAATTTGCTTATGGTATCACCTTTTATGTATATATCATGTACCCATTTTGACTTTATCTTGGTATACAGTGTGAGATGCTGGTCTATACCAAGTTTCTGCCATACTTTTTCCCATCAGTTTTTGTCAAATAATGAATTTTTGTTCCAGAAACTTGGATCTTTGGGTTTATTATGTACTAGATTACCATGGTCATTTACTACAATGTAATTTGTAGATAATCTGTTCCACTGATCTACCACTGTACTTCCTAACCAGTACCAAATTATTTTGATAATTACCACTTTGTAATACAATTTGAGATCTGGTAATGCTAGACCACCTTAGACCACCTTCTTTTGCATTTTTTTTTCATTGATTCCCATGATGTCCTTGAGCTTTTATTCTTCCAGATGAATTTTATTATTTTTTCTAGCTCTATAAAAATAATTTTTGATAGTTTAATTGGTGTGGCACTGAATAAATAGGTTAACTTACGTAGGATTGTCATTTTCATTTTTATTATATTGGTTTGGCCTACCCATGAGCAATTAATATTTTCCCAGTTGTTTAGATTTGACTTGGTTTGTGCGAGAAGCCTTTTATAGTTGTGTTCATATAGCTCCTGGGTTTGTCTTGGCAGGTAGACTCCCAAATATTTTATATTGTCTACAGTTATTTTAAGTGGAATTTCTTTTTCTGTCTCTTGATGCTGAACTAACCTCATAGTATTCTATGAAATTCTCTAAGACTGTAAGTTGCAGAGCAGGTACTGACTTGCTTTGATAGAGGGAATTTCCTTATCTGAGGGTTTCCTGTACCAGTGAAATCACAGGTCTGGTAGTTATCCATACCCTTCATACACATGGTGCCAACCTTACAAGTTTGTTGTAAGGATCAAATGAAATCATGCATTTCATGATGTGTAAGCTTGAAAGCACTATATAATATGATGATGGTGGTAATATGAAGGTGTAGATAGAATGCTTATAAAATTTGTAGATGATGCAAAGTTGGTAGTAAAGTTAATAGTGGGTAACAGATTCAGGATCTAAAATGATCCAGACTGGAATAGGGGGCTACCACATTCCCCTTCCCACCTCATAGGACTTGGGAACCTGTGTTTCATTAGTATGAGAAATTCTTTTTACCGATGCAAATCTGCAGCTGCCCTACAACTTAAAGTCTTTGAGAGTTGTATGGGGGACTGAGAGACTTCTCTAAGGTCCTATATCCAGTATGCATAAGAGGTATTACTTAGACCAAGTCTTCTTGACTTTGTGCTATTTTTCAGTCTGTTGGGCCTCATCTGGAATATTGTGTTCAGTTCAGTTACATCACCATAATTTAAAAAGGATATTGTTAATTGGGTGAGTGTCCAGAGGAGGACAACTGGGATGGTGAAGGACCTTGAGTTCATGTTGAATGAGGGTACATTGAAGTCTCTGGGCATGTTTAGTCTAGAGAAGAGAATACTCAGGAGGAACACAATGACAGTTTTGTTATCTTTTAGGGAAAACTAATCCCTATTGTGAGGAAATGGGGGATGGTCCTATCACAAGGTAGATTTTTGGCTCAACCTGAGGAAGAGAGTTCCTAACAATTCGAGTTTTCCTAAAGTAGACTGGGCTAAGTGTATGTATGGGGTGGGTAGTGAGTTATCCATCTCTCAGGATATACAAGTTGGGAATGGATGACCACCTCATTGTCAGAAATGTTGTTGATGGTGTTCATGATTTGGGTAGAAGTGTTAGACTATCTGAAGAACTTTACTGTAGATTGTGAGACATGGGAGAAGGTGGCACAGAACTGCCCAGTGTGCTGGACCCACATCAAAGAAAATGCTATGCTTTACGAGCAAAGTAGGATAGCACAAAGATAATATGAGTTGTGCACATCTAGAGACATCATCATCCCAAATGTTCAAACGGACTCTTTGTGCCCCACCTGTAGTAAAGTCTCCTAAGCTCATACTGGACTGATCAGCCACAGTTGTTTGTTTGTTTGTTTGTTTGTTTGTTTTTGGGTCAGGCAATGGGGTTTAAGTGACACAGGATCAGCCACAGTTGAATGCGATTTCCCTTGACCCCCACATCATGATGTCATTGGTCCTCTTCAAGTATGAAGGACGACGAACAACAAAGAGGTGTTGGACTAGATGATCTGGGAGGTCACTTTCAGCTTCAAGTCTATAAATTTCCTGGCTTTCCTTTTTCTAGCTTTGTATCTTTAACTCAGGGAAAACCTCTGTCTATAGGTGTTTTGGGGTTTTTTTTTCTATCAGCATGACTAAACAAGTTTAAAGAACTGATGGTGGCTAAGTTCTTAAAAGCAAGGGCATTGCTGTTTTATTTGATCTGTGTGTACTCAGAATAGTCCAAAAGAGCTTTACTTAAACAAGTTTTCTTGTTAATGAGTGGAGACTTTTCATTTATCACTTCACTGAAAAACTTAAATCTCAAGCTATACTTTATTCAAACTGTAAACAAAGATACAATCTATAGACTAAAGAGTTGAATTTCTCCAAAGAGGCAGGAAAAAACCCACAAAAACCTTTGCATCTAGTTGTAGGATGAACTCTGAAAGCCCTTGGCAACATTAGAATGGTTTCATATGCAATCTACAAATCTCTAGTCTCACCAAGTGTCAGGGAAAAATTGGAGAATCACTGATGGTGGGGAAATCCTCTTTTTAGATTCTTCTTGGTTTTAAGGTGCATTAGAAAACTCCGCAAAAAGGCCAAAATGCCATAATCCTTATGGAAGCCAGACTTCTGTTGTAACCTAGTGAGGACCTGGGTTCTAATCCCATCTCTGACTCTTCTTATCTGTGTAACCTTGGAAGAGATCCTTAATTTCCTTGGGCTTCAGTTTCTTCTTGTATAAAATGAGGAGGTTGGATTTGATGGCCCCTTCGGGCTCTTCTAGATGTACATCTGTGATCCTAGTGCCTTCCACGTGTAGTGTGAAATTTCACAGATTCATTCATTGTAGGAGTTTGGTGACTCTGTTTGTACCTGAATTTGTACCTTGCTTTTGCTTGTGGCCAAAACATTATTTCATGAAAGTTCACTAGTGAAGGCTAACACTACCTTATAAAAATCAAATCCTGGTCTGTTTTATGGGCCTTATTATCTTACTATTATATTATATATTGTATAAACATATTACTTACCAATGCAAATGAGAAATATTGAAGAAATAAATGAGAAATAATGAAGAATCAAGTGAGAAAAGAGATGTTTTAGGTGTTCCCTTTTCTCCCTCATGTTTATTTGTATATCTTGCGATAAAATAAACTCACATGCAAACAATATCCCTAAGTGAATTGTTGAACAAATGGCTGTGGCTATGTTTATCTGAATTAGATAGACAGAGAGAGAGTAACAAAGAGTTGAGGGGCTTTCTCTTTTGTGGCTTGAAAATATGTCAAAGAGGAATCATGAGTGTACTTGGTAATATACTGAAAAATACACACACACTGCTTAGATACAACTTTTTAAATCAATTTTTTTTAAAAAGGAAAAAAATAACTTCCTGTAATGGCTCTAAATACTTGAAGGTGGACTGAACATCTTATTGAGGGAAAGGCTGCTTATTAGAAAACTCCCTCAGGATATCATTTCTTCAGGCAATGTTGCTAACCACAAAAAGACTGGGGAGAAAAATGGGAAAAATTTTTAATCTGTCACAATTTTAGGAATTGTAGTAAGTTTTTAAATAAAAGCAAAACTATGCAGTGGCCAAAAAAATGGTCTGTAATATGATTTGCTATTGTTAGGAATCTAAAAATCATAGCATCATAGCGTTTCAGAGTTTGAAGGTACCTCAAAGGAGGTGTACCTTCTACCTGACATGTAGTCATTCAGCTTTTGCTTTAGGAGTTCCAGTGACATAAATCCAGTGATGTAAATTCCTTTTTGGAATGCTATCATTATTGAATCAAAGCAGCGTGGAGAAGAGAGCTGAACCTTGAAGCCAGGAAGACCTGGGTTCAAGTCCTACCTTGGCCACATTGGTTGTGTGACTCTGGGTAAGTTCACAATTTTTCAGTGCTCTAGGCCAGTTGTATCAGACTCAAATAGAAACAGGGCTACTAATCCATACGTGGGCAGCTCAGTGGCTTAGTGGATGGAGCGCAAGTCCTGAGATCAGGAAGATCTATATTCAAATCTGACCTCAGACACTTATTAGCTGTGTGACCCTGGGCAAGTCACTTAATCTTGTTTGCCTCAGTTTCCTCATTTGTAAAATTATCTGGAGAAGAAAATGGCAAATGACTGCAGTATCTTTGCCAAGAAAACCCCAAATGGGGTCAAGGGAAGTTGGACACGACTGAAAACCACTGAACAACAACAAAAATCCATATTTATGGATTCTTACCAGCTGTATGTTGACTTTGTTTAAAATGTAATGTTATCTATGTTTTATTGTATTTTTATTTATTTTGTTAACTATTTCCCAATTACATTTTTATCTGTTTGGAGTCTTAGTTGGGAGTGTTGCAGGCTGTGTTTGACACCTCTGCTCTAGGCAAGTCTCTAAGATTATAAATTACAGAGAAGTTATGGACCTGAAATGGTAAAGGAAGTTTTCTCACACAGAAGTTCTCTATACCAATAAAATCACTGGACCAAACCCTATGACCTATAATTGTTAGTTTTTTCATACCTGTCTTTTCATTTTATCTCGGTCTAAACCTTGAATCTTCATTTTGCATAAAAAGTTAGTTATCTGTAAAATAGGATGATCATACTGGTAGCGTTTACCTCACAGAGCTGTTGTGAGGATCAGATAAGAAAACTATGCAAAGTGACATAGAAACCTTGAAGTGCTGTAGACATTCCAGCTTTTCATTTTATACTTCAGATGTAGATGCTTCTTTTAATGTTGTAGATCATAATCCACTTAAGCTTCATTCCTGGCAATTCTAATCCATGTCTTCTCATAAATATTCATACTCAGTCCACCCAATGTCCAGAGGGCCTTCTTTTAGATCGGGGGTTTGTAATCTTTTTGATGTCATGGATTCCTTTGGCAATTAGGTGATACCTGTGGACCCCTTCTCAGAAAAGGGCTTTTAAAAGCATAAATATAAATACACAGGGTTGCAAAGGAAACCAATCATTTAATAGTTATCAAAATATAATAATCAAAAAAAGAAACAAAGCTCATGGATTGTAGATTAAGAACACCTCCTCAAGGTCTTCTGATATTGTGTACAGACCAGTAGAGCTTTCAAGTTGTCCATTATTTACCTCCATGTGATTAGTCTGTCTTTTTGGGGAGCAACCAATGAAACCAGAAGAATATTGGGTTAAGGAGATGAGCCTTTATTCCAAGGAGCTTTGCCAACCGACTAATTAAAAATAGCAAGCAAAGCTTAAAACAGGAAGACATGCTTATCAAAGATGTTTGTCACTGTCTTTGAAGATGTACAGAACAGAATCCAAGTGGAAGAGGGATTCCCTCTAGATGACATGGTCTTTCAGAGACTTCTGTTTTCAGATGAACATTGTGCTGATTACTTTTGGAATATTACAGAGCCTCCTAGATGAGATCCATGTATGCTCCAACAGTCTAATTTAGCTATCCACACAAGAAAAAATGACGCAAATAAATGAAAATGCTTATTGACCAAATGTGGATGGATAGACTAACTCTCTGGACTATCTATTTATCTAGACATATGATATCTTGGACAGATTCTGTAGATAGATAATGAATTAGGCCTAGAATTCAATAGGAAGAGGATGGAGCAGATTTCATTTGTGGAGTGGCCACAAGGTTTTCCTTAAAACAAAGGCCCAGCTGATTTCATAATAATTAATGAAAATATTTTGTATCTGTGAATCTACCCATGTACATAAAACACTCTAACCAAAATGGCATATAATGACAGGAACTTCAGGAACTAAAAGGAAGAGAATGATAAGAGGACCATTTGCTGTATCAGACACTTGCTCCTCTGGGGAAAAGGAAATGGAGACTGAATATCTCATAATTCTACCTCTCCCCTGCTCTAGGAGACAAAGGTTATTAGTGGAAAATGGTCAGTCCCTTACATGCCCTTCTTCATCCCCAGGTTACATTCCCTATTTCCTCAGCCTCTATGATCCTGTTCATGGCACACAATTTTATAACATGGGCTCAAATTGGTTCACAGAAATTGTATGGAAAGGGTAGGCCAACTGTTAAATTGTTTTCACAACATTTAGAGTGTAACTGATATCTTAGTTTCAAAAAGATGTCTTATTAATCTTATTAATAGAGAAGAGTTAACAGGCATCAAAAGCTAAAAGAGAAAAATGATTTTTGAGATGCTTTTCACTTAAATTAGCTATAAATCCTCAGAGTGAGTGTAGATTTTTTACCCCCTAACAGTTAATTTTTTAGCAACAAGATGCTTCAGTGACTTGTGTGGGGGCAAGAAACATGAGTATATTAGTCTATAGTTTAGGACAGCTAGGTAGGAGTGACATGGATTTAAGCTGTAGTGTTTAGGGGAAAATTTCCCCAATATTTTCCCTTCCTTAAGATAAGCATGCTGTGGTGCTGTGAGAGAAGAAATTATTCACTCAAGAAGAAAAACAAATAGTAATAATTAAGTGAGTTACACATGAACTGGAATTAAAAGTGCATTTTAAAATAGCTTCTTAATTGAGAGTATTGTAATTGCTTTATTAATCTTAAATAAGGTAAACGGTGTGCAACAGAGAAGTAAAATAATTCTTGAAATTATTTGGAAGTGACAGTGAACTTGGGAATGTACTAACTAGATAAAACCCATATTATTCTGCTCCAGAAGCAATAGCAATGATCCTAAGACACATTTTGGGAGGACATCATGAAGTTATAGTCATGGCAGCTGCATCTGTCTGTTTATATTGAGTAAGTGGGTACATGCCCCTAGGGAAGAAAGATTCTTAGAAGAAAAAGCAGAAACCCCAAATCTCAGTCATCTGTACAAATAATGAACTTCAAATTTATTTTCCAATAAATTTAGCTTTTTAATAAAGAGGATAAGGAAGAACAGATTTGTTTGGAAATGATGGTTTGACTTGGTGTCTCATGTTTCTATTTGGGACTGAGTACTCTTAGGTCTCTGTGAATCACTAGTGTGGGAGTTACAGAACCAGTAGGTTGGTAGTGTACTAGTCTATTCCATTTTCCACATTAGAGCAAAGAAAAGAAAACTTCATTTCTTTGGAAAAATTCCACTTGAAAAAGAAATGTGTGGTTGAATTGGGTACAATGGTGACAAATTTAAAAAAAAAAAGAAAATGGAAGAAAAAGGCATATTGAAAGTAGAAGTTATTAAATGGAACTTGAATACTGTTGATCAGATTTCCAATACATGTGAATGAGAATTACAAAGTTCTCTAAGCCCATGAATACAGAAGAATTTGGCAAATCTTGGGGGTTGGGGGAGTGAGGAGTGACAGACAAACTTTTTTTTTTAAGCAATATGCTATTATGTTGTAGATGATCAGGGAGTATCTATCTTTAGATCCGTTTTCTAATTGTTATTGTCAAAGACAATTTAACATCAGGTTTTTTGGGGTCTAGACCTGTATTTTCACTGTTGTCAAGAACTATATGTGTGTGTGTGTGTGTGTGTGTGTAGGGGGGGAAGGAAAACTTCTTTTACTGATATAGATTGACAACTGTTGTGTTGGTCTTTGAGCATTGGGCACTGAAAAGTTAAATGAGTCATCTCACCAGTATCCGCTGCTCCTTCATTGTTTTGTTATTAAAAGAAAATCTAATTTCAGGATTTGCTTTAAACTCTCACTTTATCAATTCCATCCCCAGAGTCCATTTTCAAGTTTGAGTCAGAGTATTTAGAGTTAGATATTAGGAATGAGTTTTTAAAGTGTAATGACTGTGTTAAGTAGTACTGGAAAACTCCTGTCTAGAATGTTGTCCTTCATCTGGTTAGACAAATAGTCCTAAGGATGCACAAGAGACCTGAACAAACACTGTCAGGTCAATTAAAAAATAGAGCATGTAGACTAGGTTACCATGGTGTATATATACCACTGCACTTGTCTAATTCTGTGCATACAGAGGGCACTCAATTATTTTTAGATGATGACTCAGTCATCTGTACTTGAGTATCCCCCACAGTGCATAGCACAGTGCCTTTGGATACTTACTGCCCAATAAATGTCTATGGAACAAATGAAGGAGTTATATTGGGGATGCTTTGATTTCATGTCAGAATTAATCTGGAGCAGAAGGTTGATGAGGGATATCCTCTAATGGAAAATGCACAGGGCCTGGGAGCTAGGATACTTGAGTTTCAGTTCCTGCTTACAACTTTCTGTGTCATCTGAATGTAATCTGTGACTCCGTTTCCTCTCCTGCAAAATAAGAATCAAGTCTTTTGGAGGAATAAGTAAGATAATAGATTTTAAAGTATTTTTTTTTTCTGAGAAGTGCTACATAAAATGTGCTGGGTGGCAGCTAGGTGGTGTGGTGGATAGAGTGATGGGTCTGGAGTTAGGAAAACCTGAGTTCAAATCCAGCTTCAGATATTTACTAGCTATGTGACCTTTTATAAGTTAACCCTGTTTGCTTCAGTTTCCTCATCTGTAAAATGAGCTGGAGAAGGAAATGGCAAACCACTCCAGTATCTTTGCCAAGAAAACCCCAAATGGGGTCACAAAGATTTGGACACGACTAAAAACAACTGAACAACAACATAAAATGCAGGGTGGGATTATCATCATCAGCAAACCTTTATGGAGAGTGTAGATAGTTGCATTTTCTGAGATTACAAAAATGAATAATAACCTAAAGGAATTTATAATACAAATGTGAAGACTTGACTCATCCCCAAAAGGAAGAATAGGAAGCATTGTAGGCTAAGTGCCAGACGAATGATAGTAAGTGCTGTAATGAGGTCATAGGAAAGAGAAATCAGCTTAATATATTCAGCTCTAATTCATTCATTAATTCAGTTATTCAACAAACATTTATTAAATGTCTACTGTTTGCAAAGCACCGGTCTAGGGATATATAACGTACATTTAAAAATATTGATATCTTTGTTTTTACATTACCTTCATTTTCCCCAAAAGAATACACCCCAAGAAATAAAAAAGAGGGAGAACCCAAGTTGGATGTTGTATGCAGTGTTCCCCACACATAATCCCCTTCCTCTACAAAGAAGGAAGGGAGGTGCATTTTCCCATCTCTTTTTTAGGATCTGGTTTGATCATTGTAATTTCACAGCATTCAGCTTGGATTTTTTGTTGTGCTTTTTTTTTCTATTCTATTTTTTTCTATTTCTATTATTCTATTATATTGTTCTATATTCTATAGAATTTATTCTATTTCTTATTGTGGTTATTGTTTGTATTGTGTTCCTGGTTCTGCTTAATTCACTTTTCAGCAGTTCATAAAAATCTTCTTAAGCTTTCTTGTGTTCTTCATATTCATTGTGTCTTATAGTAATAGTATCTAGTTCCCGTTTAATTGCTGAGCATCTACTCTGTTTTTCTTTCTGTGCTACCACACAAAAAAAGTACTGCTGTGAATATTTAGTGTATATTGGACCTTTCTTTTTATCTTTGTCCTCTTTGTGGTATATGTCTAGCAGTGGGATCTCTGGGTTAGAGAGATGACTGCTAGTCATTCATACTGCTCTCACGGAGATTACATCTAGTAGAGAGGCCTGTATTAATGAAGGGGAACAGTGGTAGCAATAATAAATCATTTACATCCATCTTTTTGGGTATATGAAGTTATGTTTTTGACCTGTGGGGACTCATGGGTCACCTTCATGCCAGTGAAGCAATGGCATGCTAATAATCCTATTAGCAGAATAGGATTTTGAGAACCCTGAGTTCTTAAGAACTGTAGTGGCAAATAATAAAATCTGGAAGTTTTGGAAGCAGCTAGACAGTGCAGTGGATAGGACAAATGGCATGACCTTGGAAAGACCTAAATTCAAATTCAGCCTCAGACACGTAGTTGTATGACCCTGTGTAAGTCACTTTATCTCCCTAAGCCTCAGTTTCCTCATCTGTAAAATGGGAATAATAATAGCAACTAACTCACATGATTATTAAGAGGATCAAATGAATTACCATATGTAAAGCACTTTGTAAACCTTAAAGAGTTATACAAATACCAGCCATCATGATTATAATTGAGCCAGAAAAACTGTGAATATAGGCCTATTGACCGAATTCAGTCCAAGTTCAGAGAAGCTCATTAACTCATTAATTGTAGGATAATGAATTTGTCAGCTATACCAACTCTTTAAAAATTATTATTTATTACCTACACCTAGTACTGGAGAGAACAAATGACATAAGACCAAAATGCCAATTAATTAATTATTATTATTATTATTATTGTATATTTATAAATATAATGTAAAATTACATTTATATATTTTAAAGTCTTCCAAAAAAAATTTAAGTTCCAAATTCTCATCCTCCCTCTTACCCCTCTCCTGTCCTCTGAGGAGGAAAGCAATATGATACCAGTTATACAAGTGAAATCATGTAAAACATATTTCCATATTAGTCATGTTATATAAAAAAGGGAAGAAGAATAAGGAAAGTGAGAAAACTGCACTTCAGCTTACATTCAGAGTTTATCAGGTCTCTCCCTGGAGGTGAATAGCATCATTTCATCATGAGTCCTTTGGAATTGTCTTGGGTCATTGTAGTGATCAGAGTAGCTGAGTCTTTCACGGTTGATCATCATTACAATATAGCTGTTACTGTGTACGATGATCTCCTGGTTCTGCTCACTTCATTCTGTATTAGTTCATATAAGTTTTCCTATATTTTTCTGAAACCATCTCCCTTGTCATTTCTTATAGCACAATAGTATTCCATCACAATCATATCCTACAACTAGTTCAGCCATTCCCCAATTGATGAGCATTCCCTCAATTTCCAATTCTATTTCTTTGAATTTCATGATTCTGTTTGGGCAGGAGTGGAATCATTGGTGCATTACATTCTAGTAAGGGGGAGATTACCCTAATACAGGCAAGATGGCCAGGAAAGGGTGTTTTAGATTGTTTTGCAATTCTTTGTATCCTCAGCATTTAGCACTGTGCCTAGCACATAATAGGTTTATTGACTATTGATAATAAATGCTCATTGACTGACTATAAAGCCACAGAGATGGCGAGTAATACCATAGAGCAGTCAATTGACAAATCCTTTCCAGAAGTAATGGAAGTATTGATTTGATTATCATTACATGACTTTCTGGACTTGGAGTCAGGAAGACCTGAGTTCAAATCCTACCTCAGATGCTTACTTGCTTATATGACTCTTAAGTCATATAACCCCTCTTAGCCTCAGTCTCCTCAGATGTAAAGTGGGGATAATAACATTGATTTCTCAGTGTTGTTGTGAGGATAAAATTAAATGATATGTAAAGTGTTGTGTATACCTTAAAGCACTATATTTAAATACTAGTTAGTATTGTTTTTGTTGTTGTTCTCAGAGCAGGGGATAGAAAGGGGTAAGGGGTGAAAGGAAGAAAAACATGGCAGCTGGGTGAATGGGAAAGAGATATATGGGACAGATGGTCAGATGAAATGTGAACTATGGCCTGGAGTCTGGAACCAGTTAGATCTGGCGGCCATGTACATTTTCTTTGGCTGACTCCCAATCAGGACAGCATGACCCTAGGGTGTTGGTTCTAAAGCTGAGTGCATTAGGTCACCGAGGGCATGATCTTATTAGGTCCAGTGGTCTGGAGAGAGCAAAAGCAGGCGAGCTGAAAATACTGAGATAGCCAGGGTAGATGCTTTGGTGGGGCATGAAACTCAGGATCAAAATCTGACTGTAAATAATTTATTAGAAGAGAAGATCATTTTCATCCAAATAATTGAAAGTTGGCCACAGCACAGTTTGAATGCTTCTCATGTATCTTTCCGGGTGTCAATAGAAGAAACGTCAAGCAAAGGAGAGAGGGGAGGCGGCCACTCATAAAATGATGCATTGCCCCGTCCTGAGAAGCTTGGAAGGAGTGGCACAGTGGATAGAGCACTGACCCTGGAGTCAGGAGGACATGAATTCAAATCTGCCTCAGATACTAGCTGTGTAACCCTGGGCAAGTCACTTAATCCTATTTGCCATAAAATGAGCTGGAGAAGGAAATGGCAAAGATACTCTAGTATCTTTGCCACAAAAACCTGAAATGGGAGTCATAGGAAGTTGGATATGACTGAAACAATTCAACAACAAAATGGGAAAGATTAGGTGGACTTTACCCTGCCGGTGACTTTATCTTCCTAGTAATTTGTATGTTTGTCATTTTGCCCTTAGCAGTTGGCAATCCTGCTATCAAGTCCTACAAATGGAAGAGCAAGGCAGAATGACATGTCAAATTCAGTCTTCCCAGGCCGCCAGTTAATCCCTGAGGATGTGGTCAGTGATGCCTCAGCCCCCCTTTCCTCTCCACCCAATTGCTCTGAGCACTGTGGCCAAATCAGCTTCCGCCCCTGCAGATCAGGCCCAATACTGCTCACCTCTGGGCACTTCATGGGAGGCTGGGGGGAGAGGGATAAAAGAGGCATTGTTAGAAAACGATGCATTTTATTAACACAAATATTTATGCTATTGCCAGCTTGGAAGGAAAAGTCCCTGTACCGTGCCTTGGGCTATTCTCGCCTCTCCTCCCTCTGTACCAAATGAAGCTAAGGATTTTCTCCACAGCATGTAAATGACACCCCACATGTGGGTCTTGATCTTTATGAAAGCTTAATTTGTGCAAAGTGTGATGTTAGGCAGCTGGGAGAGCTGCTCCGTCGCAGAACACACTGTGCCAATCTGCTCTCACTCCCTGTTCCTGGGTGCTCAGTGAATGCCTGTGTCTAAAGCTGGAGAAGGTCCTTGTCTGGTTGAGAGGAGCCCCTCAATGGCTGTTGGCCCAAGCCCAGTTAGCTTCTTTTGTGTGTGAACAGAAGCCTCTGAAAAGGGAAGTTAAACAGATGAGGCAGGCTAGAAATTTATTTTAGGTGCTGTGGAGGTACATGACTCTATTAGGAATTTTTAAGCACATGAAATGGCTGGGGTGTCGCCGCCTCGCTCCCGAGTTTACCTGACTCGGTAGGATTTTTCAGGCGCGGCCGGCGACATCTTTGATTCTAAATGAATGGGGAGTTTATGGGTTCATACGGCTAGGGTTGGAAGGGATTTCAGAGGTCGTCAAGGCCACCACTCTCATTTTAAGATGAAGAAGCTGAAGCTGAGAGAGCTTATTTGACTGGTCTATAGTCACAAGGCCAGCAAGTATCAGAAGTGGAATTTCAACTCAGATCCTCCGATTTCAGGGCCAGAATTCTTTTCACTGTACCATGCTGTCTATGCCTACAGCTGTAATGACGACGATGATGGCTCACATTTGAGAGTGCTCTACAAAGCGTCAGAGGAGATAGATAGGGTCAGAAGACCAGGCACGCCCCCAACAGATTTAGAGCTGGATGAGATTTTTAAAGGTCATCTAGACCAACCCATTCATTTTGCAGATGGCCAAAATGTGGACCAGAGAGACTAAATAAGTGACACAGTCAAAATTCAAACCCAGAACCTCTGATATCAAATCCAGTAAATGTCCTAAGTTATCAGATTTTAATGTTTGTATTTTAAGGGGGTCTTTTTTAGCCTCCTTCACATTTATTATTACTTTGTGAGCATCCTATATTCAATCTTCATGCAGACTGGTGAAGTAGGCAGATAACTCATGAGCTAAGCAGAGCAGGTATTTCCCCCATCTGAGAGATGGAGGAAACTGGGACTCAGTGACTCAATTGAGATCATGTGTTAGAACTGTGGCCCAGAAGACCTGAGTTCAAATTTGACCTTAGACACTTACTAGCTATGTGGCCCTGGGCAAGTCACTTAACCTCTCTCTGCCTCAGTTTCCCTAAAATAGAGAGAATAATAGCTTCTACCTGACAGGATTGTTGTGAGGATAAAATGAGGTTCTCTGCAAGCCTCAAAGTGCTACATATACGTGCTGCTTATCATTGTTATACTGAACTTTTACCCAAACCTGGAGATAACTTAGTGACTCTTTCTTTCAAAATGCCTTTGCTCTCATTGCCAGTGGCATATTTTGTGTACTTGGGCTTAAGGATTGGGTAATAAAAAGACTTCCAAGTATTGATGCTGGTCTTATTCTGGATATGGCCAGCCAGTATTTGGAATCAGGTTTAAGGGATCCTAGAGGTCATCAAATCTACCCCTCTCACTTAGTGAGCCTCGTGCTAAGTTTTGAAGAGTTCATGTCAGTTAACACGTCTCATTCCTCATGTTTCTTCTCCTCTCTAACATTTGTCATCCTCTTCAACAATTTACCCACTGAAGGAGATATCACCAAACTGGATGATGTTCTTGGGAATGTAGAGTAGATTCAAATATGCCACGCTTATTTCCTAATCTGAGATGGACTTCAAGTTGGAAGAGACCTCAATGGTCACCTAATCCAACCTCTACCTAAATCATGAACCCCATCTATAACATCCCTGATGAGCGGTTGTCCAGCCTCTTTCCTGAAGACCTTAAGGGACAGACGACTCAGCCCTCTCCCATCCACAGCCCCATCCACTACAAGGAAGCTCTACTGATATATATGTCCACATGTTGAACCAAAATCAATCTCTCTGTAAACCCTGGTGCTTGGATTTAGGTACGCTCAAAGGTCCAAGTGGACTTCAAGTTGGTGCACTAAGGAAAGCAGAGTTAATAAGAATTTAGCATTAGATGATGTGAGTTCATATCCTGATTCTGATACTTTCTGCCTGTGTGCAACTGACCAAGTCAATCCACTCCAATGACCTTCAGTTTCCATATCTGTAAAATGAAGCATTGGACTAAATCAGGAATGCTTAACCATTATTTGTGTGTGTGTGTGTGTGTGTGTGTGTGTGTGTGTGTGTCTGTCATAGATCCCTTTGATGGTCTCATGAGGCCTATGGACTTTTTCTCATAATAATCTTTTTAATGCATAAAATAAAATATATAGGATTGCAAAGGAAACCAGTTATATTAAAAAAGTTATCCAAAAATTTAAAAAATAGTTAATGAATCTCAGGTCAAGAACTCCTAAACTAAATGAGTTCCTTTGAAAATCTTCTGATCCCATGAGCTCCATAAACATACCACTTCCTTTGAGAAGCCTCCCCTAATCCCTGTAGCCTGACCTCTTCTGCCTTATTTTTTTTTTTTTTTTTGGCGAGGCAATTGGGTTAAATGACTTGCCCAGAGTCACACAGCTATTAAGTGTTATGTGTTTGAGGCCAGATTTGAACTCAGATCCTCCTGACTCCAGGGCTGGTGCTCTAGCCACTGCTGCGCCACCTAGCCTGCCCCATCATCTGGGTACCTTTAGCACTTATAGTCTGTCTCTAGTATCTAGAGTCATAACTAGTAAGTGGCAAATGGGACTTTTCCTCAGGTTGCTAACAGTGACCATGGGAGGGGACAACAACTGTTCTTGTTGTAGTTATCTCTGTGCCTCACAATGGAATTCTCAGAACTATGAGGTGATCCATAGCCCATGACCACCCTACCCCTTCCTCCCCCAAGGTCTTGTCATAATAGTGCCGCTTTCCCAGGGCTTGTTACCTCCTTCCACCAATCTCTGTGGGAAATTGGAAGTGAGGTAGACCAACCCCATCAGGTATGACTACAATGATAGTGGGACTGCCCTCTGTGCTGCCATACAGTTATTCTAACCCCAGGCTGAATTTGTTCCAGGAACAGTTTAGGCTAGTTATAGACCTTCTAGGTCCTTTGTGAGGAGCTGAGGGTAGGCAGATGGGAGAAGTGAGGTTTGTATGGGCAGGAGTCCCTGGACCATCACAAAGAAAAACCAAAAGAAAGAGACAGGAAATGGGAAGAGAAACCATGGAGGTACCCAAGCACCATCATTTTCTTTCCTATACCGAGTTGAACCAACCTAGGGCTCTTTTCAACAGAGCCCCCTCCCAGCTTACATTCTTTAGCTCACTAACCTTTTGAAACTACTGCCCTAATAGCATGGCACTTGGTGAGACCCTGTTCCCATTACTTTACCTAGCAGTCTTAGCTCCAGAGTGGGGTGGAGGGGCATTAGGTAGAACATATTCCTGGCATCTCACTTGGGAATTCGATCATGTTTTCCTGTAGAAAACACAGGGGTGTGCAGAAGCTGATTATTCAATTTTTAGTATGAGCATTTGTACCTCAGAAATTGACAAATGCTACCAATCAGGGCTTGATTTATTGTTTTGTTGATTGCCTAGACTAAATAGAGAAAATGTTTATAATGCAGATTAAACTTAAAAATGTGTTGTTGGTCATTTTTTCCTCTTAGAGAGCTAGTTATTAAATATTTATCAGCACACCCCTAGGTTAACTTTATGTTAAATGGTGGTTAGGGTCTATACTTTGGATTCATTGTGGGTTAAATACATTATGGGGCTGGCCCAGAGGCCTGAATGTTTATAAAATTGTTTCTGTGCAAAAATACAGTCTAAGTGACAAAGAAAATGGAGACTGCCTTGTCTATGGCTTATTGCCTTTTCATGTATTTATGTCATCTCCTCACATAAGATTTTAAGCTCATCGAGGGAAAAGATTTGAATTTATCCTATTACAAGAAAAACCAACAGTAACCAAGCTCATGTAGACCCTCAAATCCTCATCAATTGGTTGTTGATTTAGATTAGATGAGAAAGTCCCTTGCCAGTAAAAATACCATACCAATTTAACATATTTATGGAGTCAAGGCATTTTGTTTTTTCGCACATAATCTTCTCTTCCTACTGCTTCTGCCACCTGGCAAGCACTGTGGCAGTTCCGGCAGGAGGAGGGAGCCTTAGAGCAGCTAGGAGATAACTCCTGATGGTTGCTTATTGGGGCACAAGGCTTTGGGAAAATTCTTCACTCCTTCCTGCAGAAGTTCAAAAATGCCCTTGAGAACTAATGGTCCTCATTTTCTTTATTTGTTAAAATGAGGGGCTTGGATGAGATGACCTCAAAGGTCCCTTCAGACTCTTAATCTCTGGCCACTAAAAGGAGGCCATCTCTAGTCGTCTTGATCTGTGTCTTGCCACTGGACCCAGATGGCTCCAGAGGAGAAAGTGAGGCTGGTGACTTTGACCAGTACCCCCTCACTTAAATCCAATTCGCTTGTAAGCCATAGCATCACCTTCCTGATGTCATGGTCCTCTTCAAAAACAAAGGACAAACAAACAGCCACTAAAATCAGCCTGTCTCCAAGATGCCCACAGAAGGGGCTTAATAAATTTTAAAATTGAATTATAAGTAGCCCCTCCCAAGTCACTCAATGGGGTCACTACTAGTCTAGGTGATTAAATACTGAATCCAAAGGGGGTGGGTACAGTGAGAAATCAGAGAATCATCTTTGGGATAATAGCCCATCTTGAGCTTGGTTTAGGAAAACATGTGACTAGCTTTTGGAGGAAGTCTTCTTCATGATTCTGGACCCCTCTCCTTCCCTCTAACTCCCCCCACCCATGTCACTATATACAAAGTGAAATAAGATTAAAGCCATTACTTTGTTCACATCATTTTCCCTCTTGTTTCTGATCTTTTTTGTCCAGCATGGTGATAAGGAGTTATATGAGCCCTTAAGTCCTGGTGTACTGCCTCCTTAATAATAATAACCTACATTTGTGTGCTATTTTAAGATTTACACATTATCTCATGTAAACCTCAGATTATAGAGGTTAAGAAACTTGCCCACAGAAGTTAATGAGCTTGTATATTTTGGAGGCAGATGTGAACCCATTTGAGAGTGTGGTACAGTGGAAAGAGCACTCACTGACTTCATGGTCAGAATAACTGGGGATATCACTTAACATCTTTGGGCCTCAGTTGCCTCAGATGTAAAATGAAGGGGTCAGACTGGATGACCTCTAAGGCCCCTTTCAGTCTAAGTCTAGGATTTTATATACTGTCCACCTGTGCCAGGCTGCCTGCCTTTCCTTAGACTACATACATTTATCATTAAAATTCTTGCCCCTCCCACACCCATTTATTTAAAAAGAGTGGCTTAGCAATCAGCAATCAAGTCAAGCACTCTAACTTTCTCCCAGTTCTTCACTGCTTATAGCCAAACAAACAGACAAACAAATAAAACCCTGCTTTCTCTGAGGAAGCAAGTATGCTTATGGGGAGGGAAAGGTGGATAATGCGTAAGTGTTTGAAAAGTGGTCCTCATAGTGGGCTTTGAGTCCAGAACAACCCAGGTTCAATCCTAGCCCTAATACTAGTCGTGTGGCAGGACTTATCACTCTCTCTGAGCTCTGATTTCTCATCTGTAGGGATAACAATGTTTATATGACCTACCCTTCAGGGTTGTTTTAATGAAAGTACTTTGTAAACCTTAAATCTCTATATAAATGTGAGACTATCATTATTACCACCACCATCGTCGCCACACGTCATTATCACTATCATCATCATTATTAAGAATTTCCTCTCTTGGGGACTTGAATACCTTTAGTCTAGGGGGAGAAGAACCAGCTGGCTATGACAGAATAAGCAAATTGAATGCTTATACTTTCCCTCAGGATTGGAGATTTTTCTAAGACCACCTATTCTTTACTCTTCACTCTGGGATGTATTGCAGACAAGTTCCTGACTCACTTTTACCTTGTTCTGCCAAAGACACAGTATTAAGGTCAGAAAAATTTCTATCCACAAAATTGCTGTTTCAAAGCAGGAAAACAAGTGTGGGCCTGCTGGGCATATACCTGGTATGTTTGCATCGGAGGAAAGGGTGGTTATAAAGGAGAAAATATTTTTCTTTTGTTTTTCCCTACAAGTGTGGGTGGAATGAGAAACATTAAAGTAAATAGGTAAGGACTTAGCTTTTGTCTCAGTTATCTGAGTAATTCAGTGTGCTGATATGACATTTTTATCACAGTGATAATGACATTACCTGGCTTATAAGCTGATACTTTAGTTGCTTGTGGAGAGAGTTTTCCACCATAAAGAATATCAGACCCATGGAGACAAGCCATACAAAGTTAACCTTATGAGCCCTTTGGTCCATGCAACTGAATTCAACAAATGTGAATGTCCTGCCTACTATGTACCACATACTATGCTGGGTGCTGGAGTCCCTTCCCTCAAGGATCTTAACTCAGACACACCAAGAACCATTTGGTAGGAGGGCATGGTGTGCCTGCATCAAAGAAGGTGTGGTGCTCTATGAGTAAAGCAGAATAGCAGTAACTCAAAAGAAATGTGAGATGCACATGTTTAGAAACGTCTCCACTCCAAATGTTCATATAGACTGTTTGTGTCTGACATGTGGTAGAGCCTTCCAAGCTCTGACTAGTCTGATCAGCCACAGGCAGACACACTGTACCTTGACCCGGACATAGCGACATTATTTTGTTCCTCTGAGAACAGAAAGCAATAACCAATCAGAATGTTCTTCAGATATTCCTGGCTTTTAAAAATTGCCCTGATTGAGTCAAGCTATGGTGCAGCAAATAAGGTATTCAGCTTAGATCAGAAAGACCTTGGTTTAAATCTTGTTTCTGACATTTATTAGCGATGTGACCTTGAGTAACATAATCTTTTGTGCCTCAGTCAACTCATTAGGGTAACAATAGCAACAACAACAAGCATTTATAAAGTGCTTTAAGGTTAGTACAACCCTTTACAAACATGACCTCATTTTATCCTCCCAACAACCCTCAGAAATAAGTACTATTGTTATACCTATTTTACAGATAAGGAAACTGAGACAGATGGAGCTTTAAACAACTTGCCCAGGGTGATACTGCTAGTAAGTGTCTGAGGCCAGATTTAAAAGGTTTGAGAGACATAATTTCTGGGTAATTTAATCATTTCATTAATAATGCCAGCATTTTAAGAAAAGGATGGTCATTTGGCAGGCAAGCTTGCTAGTGTGCATGCTCGTGCAACTGTCACTCTCTCTCTGTCTCTTTCTCTCTGTCTCACCAAAGACAGTCATGGTTTGTGGGCTCAGGCTTGTATACCCCTAGAAAGAGGGGTGTTCCCGAGGGTGGCAATCAACTCTGATTGGTTAACCAATAATGAGAGAGTGGATATTACAATGAGGGGCTGGATCTGTACTTTGATTATGTCACTTACTTCTTAAATTACCCCCAGCCTTGTGCAATCTATTCAAAGAATTTATTCCACCTAAACCTGAGTAGAACACTACTGCTATATATACTGCAATAGCTGCTCTACCTGGGTTGGGTCTGGATGCAGAATAAGGTTATCTCAACCTTCAGAGACTGAAGTCTTGAAATGAGGATAAAAAAGAAAGGGAGGAAAATGCTATCCACATCCAGAGAAAGAAGATCAAAGCACACTATTTGCTCTTTTTGTTTGTTTGTTTTTTGTTTTGTTTCTTCTTTCTCGTGGTTCCTCCCATTGGTTCTAATTCTTCTTTACAACATGACTGAGGTGAAAATATGCTTAATATGAATGTATATATAGAGCCTATATCAGATTGCATGCAGCCTTGGGGAGGGAGGAGGGCAAGGGGGAGGAGAAAATTTAAAACTCAAAATCTTATGGAAGTGAATGATGAAAACTAAAAATAAATTAATTAATTAAAAAAAAGAAAAAGGGGGAAATCTGAATCTTCTCAAATCACTAGTCGTTAATAATCATCTCTCTCACTCAGGTTTTCCTGGTATTCTATCCCTTTCCTTCTTTCCCCTCCCCTCCCCTAGCCTCCACTACCATCTAGCTGCCTTTACCAAGTGATAGGATGTGACTTTGCTCTCTGGGGGAGTTGATTTCTTTATGAAAATACAGGTCCTTCTTTTCTTATTTGCGTATGGATAGATTGTTCATTAATTTCTATTGAATAGATTTTTATTTTCAGCCTGTACCACCTCTTTGTTAATGTATTCTACAGATTTGCTCCTCACCAGGTCACATAGGTTTTTATTTGTCCTTTTATTTGATTCAGCAGAATAAAATGCCACCTTACAGGCTATTTCACAACACAATGTCTTGTGTGTCCAATACATATATGAAGATTATCCAAGACTCCCTGGAAAGTAGAACAAAAGAAATAGCCCTCTTCAGTGACCTTCTGATAAGAAATATCTGGTGAGGCATAAATAAGGTAGGGAAATGTCTGCTCATTAAAGGTATTGCTATTGTGATGAGCAGATCCAGTGTGGGTACAGGTTAAGCAACAATCTCCTTTGGATGGTGAAGTCCTTGAGATGCCTCCATTTGTGGATTATGTTCTGCTGTTAGTATCAAGCCCCACAACATTCCAGAGACTCCCAATAGAGACCTGTAATCACTCAAAGGAATTTGGCCTATCCATCCACATAGGAAAGACCAAATGGATGAATGATGATTATTGCCCAGAATAAATGGACACCCTGTATAGTTTGTCCACCAGTATGTATATCCGTGAGAGACGATACAGTTGGACAACAATTTGGCACCCAGTTGAACCAGAGGTGGAGAGTGGGTTCAGATTGTTTTCAGGTTTCTACTGACCCCAAGTATCCTATGAAAGCAAAGGCTCATCTCCTCAATATGGCATCAAGACCTGGATTACTCTTGCCTCAGAAGAACTGAAGATGAATGTCAAACAGTGGGCCATGGAAAGGCCCATGGTGGGTATGATTGGACTGCAATATAAAACTGAAAGGAATGCCAAAGAAGAACAGGAGTAAAAGATGTCATCAGGGTATTGCATGAGAGGAACAGAAGATGGGCTAGTCATATGTCAGGAGCAAGGGATAGTGCTATGACAGCCACTGTTACCCTCTCAATGTTGGGGGAAACTGAGGAAGACCTTATTTTAACATATTGGATAAAGCCTCTGTGAGTGACTTTTTGGGAGAACATGGAAAAGAGTAACACAACATGGGCAGGCATGAAAGGGTCATGATTTGCTTCTATAGAGGAAACCCTCAAATTGATGAGATCACTGATCCACTGGAATATTTGTTCTAAAACTACCTCTTTTACACCTCAGTGATCCCCTAGTTCAAATATATTATATTCTTATATTTTCTAATTTTGTAGAATTTTTTCTTCCTATTCTTTATCTTTTACCTAGCATTTGAACTGGCCTTGAAGGGTGGGTAGATGGGTAGACAACAGGTTTGTAATGAAGAATAAATTTTCATATATGGTCAACTTGTTTTGCTTTAAATGCACTCATTTGTTACATGGAGTGTCTGTTGTGGGGTAAGGAATGGTGGGGTGACAAAGGGAAGCAGTGGTGATGTCTTCAATCAATAAAACTTTTTAAAAAAAATAAAGGTAGAATTTCCATCCTCATGATGAATGAATGATAAAACATTTATTAAGCACTTAATATAGGCCGGGCACTGTTCTAAATGCTGGGGATACAAATAAAAAAGTAAGTTAGTCCCTACTCTCAAGAAGCTTACATTTTAGTGGAAGAAGATACATAAAGAGGAGCTAGAAAGGGGAATGGTGGGATGTACACAGAGGCACAGTTTGAAAACCACTGGAAATCACGTGGTAGACTGCTTGTGGACAAGATAAGGCAAGAGGTCATCTATTGGAGCCACAATTTGTTCCAAGATCAGAGTCCAGTGTTTCAATGAGGAGGAGGTGAGGATGATAGCCAGAGTGCAGGCTTGGAAATGACTGGGAAGTGACCTGAAGGTCTGGTCTTGAGAAAAATAAGGTGCTTATTTTGCTTACTTTCTTTTCTTTTTCCAGCTTTGTTATTTTTTCATTCAGGTGTGTTGATTGGCTCCACACAAATATTTCACATTGAGAAGCACTTTGATTTGTGCAAAGTTATGGAAGCCTTCTTTTTGTTTCCAGGTTTGGCTGATAATGCCCATCATTTTTGTTGAACTCTTTATTTATCCTTAGCAACACATTAGGCTGTGTCTTTAGGGAATGCTACACCGTGATGCCTGGATTCCTTTACTGAGTGATGATGAAAGTTCAAAACTTAATCTCTTTTAAGTATAATTTGGACTATTCCAGCCCACCCCACCCCCCATGCATTGCTTTGCTCTGGTCCACAGTGAAGATCTTCTGCTATTTTCTTAACCACTAAAATAGTCACAAGAGAGTTTTATGCTGCATGTTTCTATTGGTTTGGCATTTTACTATCCAGGCTCAGGAACAGACTTTCTGAAGAACCCTTAGAGACTGTCATACTTATGAACATAAGCTGTGATATTTTGCTATGGTGAAACCATCAAAGGGGGTCACAGGAACAAAACTAACAGGGAGGCAATTAGTGATTTAAAATTCCTAGTTTATGTGAGAATGTTCCTTTTATACTTGTGTTTTTTAAAATTATGAAATGGTGTTAGTTGTGATTAAAATCTTGTAATTGAAGACACATAGAGGAATGAAATTTATTCCATTCTAGATTTATTTAATATATCGATGCACATCTCGTAATTCATTGAGTTGGGAACCGAGACTTGGCTAGCTTCTCTTCAAACAAATTACTTTATATAACTCTAAGTTGTAGTATAATAAAACAGCAACTTAGTTTCACTCATTCATTCAACAAATGTTTTTTGGATACATAATATATCCAAAGTACCATGTTAGGTGCTGGAAGGGGATACAAAGATGGAGTGAATTGCTAAACTTAGAAAGCCTATAGGCTAAAGAGAAAGCTAAGAAATGACCCTGAGTAAGTCACTTTACTTCTGAACTTGTTTCTTTTTCTATAAAATGAAGCATTTAGACTAGATGCTAAGCATCTAGCTTCTAGCACTGACATTTAAAAAGTTAATTTTTGACATTTTGATTTTACATCATCCAAATGTTCAGTGTATCTCTCTTTCCCGTCTCCTCTCCCCCCACAAAGAAATATTCCCTTATAAAAAACAGAATTAAAGAGGTAGGAGGGAAAGGTAAGCAAAACTAACCAACCCATCAAAAAGTTCTGATATCACCTGTAGTGTCCTACACCCTAAGTCCTCTACTTCTGCTAAGAATGGGAAGATGCTTTCTTGTATTTCTTCTTTGCTGCAAAACTTGTTAATTATAATTTCACGGCATTCAGTTTTGGTCATTTCACTCTTCTTTCCTCTTACATTGCTGTAGTCATTCTGTATATTGTTTATCTGGTTCTTGTACTTTGCATCAGTTCACATAAGTCTTCCTATGCTTCTTTATGTGCTTCATAGTCATTGTTTCTTAGAGTGAAGGAATGTTCAGCAGCTTTTGTGTACAGCAGTGTTTTTTAACCATTCCCCAAATCAATGGACATCTACTTTGTTTCTAGTTCTTTGCTACTACAAAAAGCAGTACTCATACTCTTTGATTCTATTTACAAAATGACTATTATACAAAGTAGTGTGTCATTGGTGCTATAGTGTGGCACTTCACAAACCTTTATATGCCATACAAATTTGAGATGTTATTATTATTAATATAAACACGGGTAGGGATTCAGAAGAGAAGGAAATCACTTCTTGCCAGAAAGAACCAAAGAATTACAGAATCTGAGTCAGAAGGGACTTCAAGGTCATCTGATCCAAACCACAAAGAAGCAAGTATCTCCTTTATAACAGAGACAGCAAGTGGCCATCTAGCCTCCTGTTAAATAAAGCAAGACCACCAGTGCTGAAGAGTTCGTTACATCCCAGAGCATCCCATTCCAATTTAAAAAAGGCTCTATTTGTTAGGAAGTTTTTCCTTACATCAGCTCAAAATTAGGCTATGCCTTTCACCTATTGTGCCTAGTTTTGCCTTCTAGGCTTAAGTGCAACAAGAATTAAAACCTCTTCTATGTGACATCCCTTTAAATATTTTCATTTTCTTTTATGGCTAAACATCCCCATTTTATTCAGCCAGATCTACATTTGTCATTGTTTTAAATCCCTTCACTGTTGTTGCTAGATTATATTAGGCCACTTACACAGAAGCATAGCATCCAGAAGAAGGAAGGTTATATATAGTATATAGTATATAGTACATAGTATACATATATATAGTATATATTGTGTACTTTGCCCTGGTTAGACCACATCTGTGTCAATCAGACTATTTAGTCAGTCTAAAAACCAATGTATCCTTTGGATAAATTCAAGCTAATCAGTGTTCTTACTATGATATGGCACCCAGAACTGGGATTATCATCCATTTAAGATGTGTGTCTCGTTTATATAGTTCCTTAATCTTTCTCATTAGAATATATGCTTCTTTAGGGCAGAGATGGTGTTTTTACTTTTGTATCCCCAGCACCTGGCGCAAAATAATAAGCACTTAATAACTGCTTGTTGACTGACTGATTGACACAGTTGTGGTCTAAGTGGGGCAAGGTACACACGACTATGTATAACGTCCCTCGTTTTGGACACTATGCTTCTGTTAATGTGGTCTAATATCAAATTAATTTTTATTTTTTTGTTGCCGTATCACACTATTTACTCAGCATTGGGTTTATAGTACATTAAAATGTCGAAGTATTCTTCATGTGAATTGTCGTTCAGTCATGTCTCTCCCATACTGTATTTGTGCAGTTGGTTAAAAAAAATCCTCAAGTGTAAGACTTCATAATTATTCTTATATTCTCATTGTTCTAGTCTCAATTCTACCCTTCAATGTATTAACCATCTTACTTACTTCTGAGCCATTTGAAACATTGGCAAGCATGACTTTATCCAAGTCATTGATAAAAACCTTGAATCAAGGCCAAGAACCATGCTGGGGCATTCTACTGGAGACCTTCCTGTAGGAAGGCATCACTACGTAATAGTTTCTTCAAGGCTACATCCCTAATTCCCACATACATTTGAAGTCTGGGTCCCCTAGGGGGTGGTTGACTACTTCTCTCCTCAAGGCTCTTGAGGTTACCCCATTTCTAGGACTGTCAATCACAAACCCCAATCTCTGAGGCCATCCTGACTTCAATGAGCTTTTAGAAAGGGGCACTTACTAAGTGAAAAAGTAACAGCAATTGGCATAAAGCATTGCCCCTTCAAAGTCTGGGGCCCAACCACCTACACACACAGTTTCACGCAGAGCACAATGATGACGACGCACCAAGGTAGAGAACACAAGGGGACAAGGGATAACTCACAGGTCTGGTTACCAGAAATTCCTTCTTGAGTATAAAGCTGGTGTTCTGCTCCAGTGCAAGCGAGATCATACTCCTTGAAACTACTTCCGCCCTCTGGATCTTTCTGTGCTCCATATTTGTATTTGTCCTTGCTGTATCTCTCTCTGCTCCAGTTGGTTATGTTGTCTCCTATCAGTCCCTTCTGTCCAGCAATATGGTCAATGGAAAGCTGGGGGAAGAAAGATCAGAAGAAACTCTTTCCTCCTGAGAGCAGTTCCCTCTCAGGGCCTTGGCATGAACTGGAATTCTCAGCTCCACAACCGAGAGCTTCTCTTGTTGTGCTGGAGCCCTCTAGACTGATGTCACTAGTGGATTGGCTGATATTTTATACCTAGACTCAATGGTCTAGACATCCTCTCAGTCAATCATATCATTTTCTTTCTTGACCCAAAGAGATTCACACTTCCTCACCAGGTCAGTGGGTATAAACCATCCTGTTTACATATATAAAACCTCATCAAGCGGTTGATTGGAGTTGATGGGAAGTCTATCCTTATAGCTCCATTAAAACACCCAGTTCTGAATCCCTCCATACCATTAAACATATATCTCTGCCATCTTGTCCACAGAGATATCATGGAAGGCATTGTATCACTCTGAGTACTTCACTCCAAAAAACTTTCAATTTAATACAGTGGAACAAACAGTTTCTAATCAATGCTTAGCACAGTGTCTGGCACACACAGGTACTTAATAAATGTTTATTGACTGTGTCCCTTATGTCATCTTTGATACCCTGTAGCATTGTGCTGGAATTATGAAAATTGGCCTGCTTGCTTCAAAAAGAAACCCAGCTCTACCTTCTGTTTTTAATTGTTGAAGCCTCAGTGAACTAGCCAGGCCTCCCTTTGCCTTTGTGTTCACCAGAAGGAGGGAAACATCTGGAAAAGGATGATGCAGAGGGAAATGTATTCTAATTAAATGAGGGTCAGGGCATCTGGAGAATGGGTACCATGGTCTTCAGTTTTCAAAGAAGCCTCATATAGAATTTTAAATCTTACTCCAGGCAGATTAAACTTACTGATCAACTGAAAAATAAAGCTGATGCTAACCTTGGCAGCCTCTCAAGGACAATCTTTATTTAGGAATAAACAATTCTTGAGCAATTTCTCCAGCATATTAGGCACAAACTAGTTCTTCCCTTACCACCAAATCAGCAGGTCAGTTTCATTCTGTAAGAAACATTTTGACTGAAAAGTTAAAGCTTTCTGATATTAGGGGTGAGTTTTATCTATTTGAACATTGAACCCCTATCATAGCATGTTGTTTTTTGTGGCCAAGGCCCTAATATGGAAACCAGAAAGCTTAAGACATATTTCTGATTCCATAATGACCTGCCTGGATCTGTTTTCTCATGTATAATAATGGCAATATCTTTTCCTTATCTACCTCACATGGAGATTATAAAATTGCATGGAATCATTGTAGCCATTCAGTTCCTCTAGCTATCTATAGTTAGACCTTATATTATGCGGTAGAATCATAGAAAGTTAGACACCTTAGAAATCATCTCTCCCAGAGCTTCTTAACCTTTTTTATGCCATGATCCATTTTGTAAGGCTGGTGAAGCCCATAGATCCCTTCTCAGAAAAAAAAAATTTAAACATAAAATAAAATACATGGGTTTGCAAAGTAACCCAAAAGTTAGTGATAATAAAGATGTAATTTTTCTCCCATCCAAGTTCACAATCCCCCTGACATCTATCCATTTTCCATCTATGTCCCTCTGCACCACCTATTCCCCATGCCAGAAATGTTCTGTCTTCCAGCTTCTGACTCTTAGAATCCTTGGCTTCATTTAATACTCAGTTCAACTGTCACTTCTTCCAGGAGACCTTTCCTGATTCCCCCTGCGTCTTATGCAATCCCCTCTAAGGTGATCTTCCATTGACTTTGTGTTTATCTGGTGTGTTCTGATAGCTCTCTCTCATATATATAAAATAAACCCTATATAAAAATAAATGGCTAGTAGTAGAGACTATATATATATATATATATATATATTATATGTACACTAGATACAGGGTGGGGAACGTGTGATCTCGAGGCCACATATGGCCCTCTAGGTCCTCAAGTGCAGCCTTTGACTGAATCCAAACTTCACAGAACAAATCACCTTAATAAAAGGATTTGTTCTAGTGACTGGAATGTAAGCTCCTTGAGGGCAGGTATTGCTTTTTCTTTTTCTTTGTATCCTCAGCATTGAGCACAGTACTTGGTATGTAGTATTTAACAAATGCTCATTGATTGGTTGGAATGACAACTGTACCACATGGTCATCTTCTCTCTCTTTACTATGAACACAGAAGAGGGATCACTCACAGCTTCTGGTTATTGGAAAAGCTGGCAGTCTCTGGTGCAAAGGGGATCATGCTCTTTGAAGCTATTTCCTCCTTTTTGATCTGTGTCCCATGTCTGTATTGCTGCACCCATCTGCTCACACCTCATAGCTCTTGTAGTACTTTTCAAATTCCTTACTTTGTAGGGGTTCCTCACCAACCAGAGTACTCCACTAATGATGTCGCCATGGTATCGGCTCATGTACAGCTTAGATGCTTTGTTGGTCCCAAGCATCATAGGAAATGAAGTCTTAAAGACTTTTTTTCTTATATAACTACACACACAATTCTACCCACCCCACCTCTAGTAAAAACAAAACAAAACTGAACAAGGCTTTGTGTTTAACTCACCATGGCAAAGATAGTCATATGAACAATCATTTATTAAGTGTATACTATGTGTCAAACATTGTGCTAAGCCCTGGGAATACAAAGAAAGAAAGAAAGGTTGCTGTCCTCAAGGAGTTCACAGTCTAGTGGAGACCACATGCAAACAACTATATATGAACAGGATATATACATGATAAATTGGAGATAATCATAAGGTGAAGGTACTAGCATTAATGGGGTCTGGGAAAGGGTTCTTGCAGAAGATGAGACTTTAACTAAGAGCCAGAGAAGACAGTAAGCAGAGATGAGGAAGAAGAGAATTCCAGGCAAAGGGATTAGCTGGTGAAAATGCATGGGGTTGGGAGGAGTGTCTTGTTTAAGAACAGCAAGGAGAGAAGGGACTCTGGGTCATCAAAGTAAGTGAAAGGGAGTATTGATGATTTCTTTAAGTGGCGAACACTTGTGCGTACTGCAGTGTTATTGCCATCATATTTAGGATAGTGATGAAAATGTTGCTTTTGTTGGATTTGCTCTATGTGTGTGTGTGTGTGTGTGTGTGTGTATGAGACCAGTTGAGGGAAGTCTTCAACCTTCTGGGCACTTTGGTGCTGCCATGGGTAACTCAATCATTGCCATACTGTTTAGCGACCCTCTACTTTGTTGGCTACAAATTTTGTCTCTTGTGCTCCACATGGGAAAATTTAATCATAAGCTGCAATGCTCCTCTCCACTCCCACTCCCCCACCTCATCCCTTTGCAGCTGGCACCCTGATGCTTGGGAGGGCAGAGGGTGAGTGGGTGGCCCGGCTGCTTTTCAAGCATCCTTGGCAGCTGGAATGCCTTGGCATGTGGAGACCCGGCTGAGGAAATTCAACCACAGCTTTACTATTTTTAAGCTGTCCGCTATGCTCTGGTGGCGACTGCCTCAGCTCGGATGCTGAATCATGATCTTGCTTGCTAATTGCGGCAGGGCCTGTGACCGCCAAGCACCTGAACAAGGCATTCTCATCCTTTGAGTCCCCTTGATATTTGGGGCTGGAGGGTGGCAGGACACATCCTCACTGACAGAAGCACTAGCTGGCTTTGATACTATCAGTCATTTTTACAAACCACAGACTTTAAAAAACAGTTTGTTTGTTTTTTAAATGTGTTGGGAACAAGTCATAGTTCCCTGAAGAATTCTACTGCATTAAACTACCTGCTTCAAAATAAGGGAAGTGTTTTTGGGTCTTTGCTTATTAAGAGGTTTGTGAATTATGGTCATTGAAGCAACACTTTTTCTTCCCCTCTTGCAAAAGCAGACCCACCTTCTAAGTCTGATTAAGGAGATTACTGTATATGTGCTATGATGCCAAAGTTGTTTTGTTTTGTTTATTTTATGTCAGAGAAGGAAATGCATATCATATACCCAATTTATGAAGGTTAAACATATATTTAAAGAAAAATTTGTAGCTTTTAGCTTTTTGAACCAAAAAAAGATGTATTGTTCTATCTCCCTTGGCAATGGAAGACTTAAGTATCTAGGAATAGAGGTCACATGTTCTATTCCCAACTGAACCTTCTCTCTTCATAGTAAGAACCCTTTATAAGCCACTGCCCTGTTCTTCCTGAACTGCTGAGGGAGGATGTATACTGTAGTAGGAAAGCTGGGAAGAAGCTGACTTTAGATTTGCTTTCTTCATATATTCATTCAACAAGCATTTATTAAGCACCTACTATGTGCCATACACTGTGTACTAGGGCTAGAAATACAAAAATAAACAGTGCCTCTCCTCAAGGAGCTTTTATTGAGGAGGAAGTGGTGGAGCTTAAACACAGATAAGTAAGTACAAATGTATAAATTAAACATTTTCTGATGAAAGGAGACAAGTGTTTATTAAAGACTTACTATGTGCCAGGCACTGTGCTAAATGCTTTACAAATACTATCTCATTTGATTGTCACAATAATTCTGGGAAGTAAGTGCTGTTATTCTTCCCATTTTGTAGTTGAGAAAACTGAGGCAGACAGAAGGTAAGTGACTTGCTCAGGGTCACATAGCTAGTAAGTATCTGGGGCTGGATTCGAGTCTTCATGATTCCATCCCCAGCATTCTATCCACTATACTAGCTCCCTAATCATGGGAGGGAGGGAGGGAAGGAGGGATGATGCTAGCAACTGGAGGAAGTGGGAGAAGCATTGTGTAGGAAGTAGTATTTGAGCTGAGCCATGAAGAAACTGAGATTCTGTGACGTAGCTAGGAGAATGGGATGCCCTGTAGTGATGTGGGACAGCTTGTGCAAGGATGTGGAGATGGGAAATAGGATTTCATGTACCAGGAACAGCAAATAGGCCAGTTTGGATAGATCATAGCATTCATGAAGGGGAGAGCAATATGCAATAAAAGTTAATGTAAATCCAGATTATGACAAGGCTTTAAATGCCAAACAGAGGAGTTTGTAATTTGATTTTAGAGGCAATATGGAACCACCAGAGTGCCTTGATCAGGGGAATGACATCATGGAACCTGTGTTTTAGGAATATCAATTCATCAGTCACGTGGAGAGTGAAGGTTGCATAGAGAAAGATAGGTGGTGGGGAGAACCAGTATGAGGATACAGGAATAGATCAGGCATGAAGTAAGGAAGGCCCCAAGGATGAGTGTGGGGAAGAAAGGGACAGATTTGAGAGACAGAAGATGGAATTGCTAGGACTCTGCAATTAATTGGACTGGGATGGAGTGGTGGTTAGAGCCAAGAGTCAAGGATGACTGAGGTTGAGAACATGACTGATTGGAAGAATGGCTGTCCCCTTAACAGAAATTGGTATTTGGGGGGAGGAGGGGAAGCTAGGGAGACCTGTTTGGGGCAAGGTGATTTTAAGATACCTGCAGGAAATTCAGAGAGAAATATCCAATGGATGACATGTGATGAGATCTCGGGAGAGACAGGGATGGCTATATAGATTTAGAAGTTATCGCAATAGAAATGATATTTGAACCTGTGAAATCTGTTAAGATCATAAAGAGAGCATATTTTCAAGGACCAAAGATTGGTAGCCTGAAGTCTTACCTTCTGAAAATGACATGTTTTTACATCTTTTAATGCATAGGGATTTTTTCTTCCTTCCTTACTCTAACATGCAATATTACAATTAATGTGATATTATCTAATATTTTGTATATAATATATTATAGCTGGGAAATTGCAGTTAGGTACTG
The DNA here is from genome assembly GCF_900497805.2 of Vombatus ursinus. Classification (NCBI taxonomy): domain Eukaryota; kingdom Metazoa; phylum Chordata; class Mammalia; order Diprotodontia; family Vombatidae; genus Vombatus; species Vombatus ursinus. The sequence goes on from NW_020954576.1 coordinate 28,050,491, forward strand.
TGAACTCCTTACTCTGAACCCCTAAGTGAACAGCTTCCTGTGGTATGAAGACTCCTCTGTGTCTTTGGAGTGACCCATATGTTTTCCCTGCCTCCTTTCCTTTTTGAAGCTGGCACGGGGGCAGGTTTGACAATACACTGGCTCCTCTGGAGCGTCAGAGAACCTGGATTCCTGTCAACTTCCTGTCTCAGGGTAAAGTGTGAGGAAAATAAATTTTTAGCATGATGGACACTGTGTTCTGTGGAACTACCACCAGTCCCATTGCCTGAGTATCTCATCAGGCAAGCTGGACAAGCTTCAACCTCTGGGATTGTTTTCTCAGGATGCTGCCTGTAGGATTCTGCCTTTATTACAGGATATAACATTCTCTTGGGCTTTTAGAATATGTTACTGTATTTTAGAAGACATGAGTTGAACCTCAACATAGCTGAATTCATACAATCATGAGCAAAGTTATGGAACTTAGGGAATCAGTGATTCAGTCAAGTCTGTGTGTAGGAATCTATGGTGGGAATTATCTGCATTCTTTGGTGGGGGACGGCTAAGAAAGGCAACTGGCATGTGTCAACACAACAAGATCTATGAGATGGGATTTGGTGTTCATAGTACCATTGGGTTTTTTTGTTTGTTTGTTTTTGTTTTTGGTGACAAAGTCCATCAGCCAGTTGTTCCACAAGCATCTAATAAAGCCCTGATATGTGTCCAGGAAATGTGCTAGGTACCAAAAGTGAAAGACAAAGACAGAAGTGAAACACAGTCCCTGTCTTCAGGGAGTTTTCATTCTATTAGTATCACATTCTATTAGCAGATATAAACATATATACATTATACACAAAAAATAAGCACAAATAGATTTGGGGAAAGAAATAGAATCATAATAAGGACATGTTTCAATTCATTTAAGGGCAGAAATTAGACTGCAGACTCCTCGAGGGCAGGGACTGTTTGTTTGTTTTGCCAGTTTTGGTATCTCTAGAGCTTAGTAGAGTATAGCACATAAATGCTTAATAAATGTTTATTGACTACCTGACATAAACCTAAAAAGTCACCCAGAGAGCTTGGGCATGGGGTACAGGGACAAGGAAAGAGGAGTTTAGGACACAAGGAGACCACTAGGTTTCAATTGCTGGAGAAGAAAGGGTAGAATTGACTCTCAGGCCTTCATCATCAGGAGGAGAGCATTTGGGTGGAGGCCAATAAAGGAAGAAACAGAAATTATTTTGTTATTTGGTTTTACTACAGGCCACCAGTACTGAAAGCAGAAATAGATGATGAGCTTAGAAATCAAATTAGCGGCCTGGTACAAAGGCATGATATAATAGTGATGGGGGACTCCAGCTTTCCAGACATCTATCACATCTCTCTTGGCCAAAAAGCAGAGAGATCACCCAGAGATGGAAAGGATAGTGGTGGGTGTTATCATAGGAGGATCAGTTGAAGGAACAGGAGAAATTTAGACTGGAGAGGAGAAGACTGAGGGAGGACATGGTAGCTTTCTGCAGGTATTCAATGGGGATATACAAGTAATATTAGACCCAGAGGGCAGAGTCAAGAAAAATGGGTGAAGTTATAAAGAAGCAAATTTAGGCTTAATGTCAGGAAACATCCTAAAAATTAAGACTGTTTGAAAGTGTAATTGACTGCCTCAAGAGATGGGTGTCTCTGCCCCCCTATCCCCCCATCCTCCGGAGGTTGGTTTTTGTTTTTTGCTTTTTGGTGAGGCAATCGGGATTAAGTGACTTGCTCAGGGTCACACAGCTAGTATTATGTATCTGAGACCAGATTTGAACTCAGGTCCTCGTTACTCCAAGACCAGAGCTCTATCCACTGCACCACCTAGCTGCCCCTCTCTGGGGATCTTTAAGCAGAGGCTGGAGGACCGCTGATTGGGTACGTTATAGTGAGAAGTCCTTTGGGGTATGGATCCAAGTGGATGGTCACTAAAGTCTCTTCCAACTCTCAATTTCTGTGATTCTTGGAGTAAATATTAGAGTCTAGATTGAACATCTCCAAACCAAGCTGTTAAGCATATATTGTACCCTTCTTTTTTCTCCCTTATATGTATTATGGTATATATCTTCCTGGAGAAGTTCATCAGTATTGTATACCAGTTCCACAATGCCATACTTGCATAGGTAGTGGTTAATTGAGGATGCTCTTGAGCTTTCCCAATCACCAGTGGAGTGAAGCAGGGCTATGTGCTCACTCCATTGCTTTTTAACATGATGTTTTCAGCAGTGTTGTTGGACACCTTCAAAGAGGATGAAAACAGCATCAAAGTCAGCTACTGCACTGACAGTAAAGTATTTTAACTTGAAAAGGCTACAAGCCAAGACTAAAGTGGAAGGAGAGATGATGGGTGACTTTTTGTTTGCAGATGATTGTGTACTCAGTGCAGTCTCTGAAGTTGAGATGCAACAGAATATGGTTTGATTCTCTGCTGCTTGTGCTACTTTTGGCCTGACAGTTAACATCAAGAAAACAGAGATTCTTTGCCAACCAGCACCACTCCATCCATATGTGGTACCATCGATTACAGAAAATCAAGAAATTTTAAATGCTGTGGATAAGTTCATTTACCTTGGAGCATACTTTCCAGGAATGTACATGTTGATGATGAGGTTGATGAATGCATTGCCAGAGCTAGTGCAGTATATGGGAGGCTCTGAAGGAAAGTGTGGAAGAGAAGAGGTATTAGGCTGCCTACCAAACTGAGGGTCTACAGAGCCATTATGCCGACCTCATTGTTGTATGCCTGTGAAACCTGGACAGTAAATCAGCACCACATCAGGGAACTGAGTCACTTCCATTTGAATTGTCTTAGGAAGATTCTGAAGATCACCTGGCAAGATAAGGTACCAGACACTGAGGTCCTTTCTTGAGTTGAACTGCCAAGCATTCAAACTCTACTAGATAGAGCACAACTCCAATGGGCTGGCCACGTGTTCTAATGCCAAACATATTTGCCTAAGAGACTATTTTACAGAGAACTCACACAAGGCAAGCACTCACACAGACAGAAGAAGTGATACAAGGACATCCTCAAGGTCTCTCCGAAGCCCTTTGGAATTGATTGTGAGACATGGGAGGCATTGGCATAGAACCACTCATCATGGCATGCCCATATCAAAGAAGGTGCTATGCTCTGTGAGCAAAGCAGAATTGAAATAGCTCAAGAGAAACATGAGGTGTGCAAATTTAGAAACATCTCCACTCCAAATGTTCATATAGACTATTTGTGTCTGACCTGTGGTAGAGCCTTCTGAGCTCATATTGGTCTGATCAGCCACAGTCAGACACACTGTACCTTGACCTGGACATAGTGATGTCATTTTGGTTCTCTTTGAGAATTAAGAACAACAACCATGTATTGTCTTTTACTATTAGAATATAAGCTTCTTGAGGGCAGGAACTGTATTGCTTGCTTATATAATATCCCCAACACTTAGCATAGTGCCTGGCTAAGTTCTCTGTCCCTGCTTCTCTTTCTCTGTCTTTCTGTCCATCTCTGTCTTTGTCTCTCAGTATTAATGATAGAAGAGTTCACCTCGGGTTCTGGGATATTCAGGTTATGTAGAACTCTCATCCCTTCTCTTGGTTGATAGGGGAAACCTTGTATCTATCCTCCACACTAGGACACTTGGAGACAAGGTCAAGGACCATGGTTTTTATGTGTTTCACATCGCTATGGTTGAAGGAAGATAACAGGAACAGATCTCAGTCCTTTAAGGTCCAATAGAGATGCTATTGCCTTCCAAGAGGAGAGGGAAGCTGGAGAACTTGGTGAGTAATATAGTATCTGTGAGGACAGTTGGGTAGAAGGTGCAAAGTGATGAATCAGTTTAGGATACTTAGTTGAGATGGCAGAAGTTAAAGAGAGTGATGAGGGGAAAGGCTTGGAGAAAGGAAAGGGAAAGGGAAGCTGGAATTTTACCTATGGGCCTAATGAACAAGGATCAGCATTACAAGGCCAAGGACCAACCTTTTCCTCTGACTTAAGGATGTCCAGGCTTATTTTTGGAGACTTGAATGCTTTCTCCTGATGGAGAGAGAGAGACTGCCTGTATAATCAGACCAGGTCCAGAATGTTGTCACCCTCATTATAAAAGCACTTGGCTTTGTTTCTTAAGACATTCAGTTTGCTTTAAAACCAAATATGTTTTCAATTTCTTTTTGTTGTTGTCTCCTGAGATCATACTAAAAAAAAATAGGCCTGTTTCTTGCAAAAACCAGAGTGATGGCATTGTAAACTAATACTGAAGCAGCTTTTCAGCCGGCACATGCAAGGGAGGAGAAAATGTGGCCTGACAGTCTCGCACACGATGAGCAGATAAAAACACGCGGACGTGGGCTTGGAGTCGGTGGTGTGCTAATTGCTGTCTTTTGAACAAAGAACTTGTGCTGTTATTAGTAAGGTTATAACGTAACTTCCATTGTTAACACCAAGTTGCATCAGGAGCTTCCAGGATGAGCAGTGGTTTTCAGCTGTTTCTCTCTCAATGCTTCACAGTATTTCTCCCTTGGCACCCTCCTTTCTCCTTGTTTTATTCCCTCTCCTCACCCCACCCCACCCAAGTTCACATGTGTCTTTTCATAGAGGTGGTTAGGTGGTGCAGAGGATGGAGTGCTGGACCTGGAGTCAGCTCCTGTCACTTACTGGCTGTGTGACCCTGGGCAGGTCACTTAACCTCTTCCTGCCTCCCTTTCCTCATCCATAAAATGGGGATGATGTCATGATAGTGTCTATCTCCCAGGGTTGTTGTAAGGATAAGTTAATATATGTAAAGTGTTTTTCAAATCTTAAATTGCTACACAAATGCAGGATACTATTGTTATTTTAATGAAAGCTCTGGAAGGCACCATCTTAGCACCATCTCAGGGTACTAACCCTTACCAAGTTCAGACTTCTAGAGTTAATGTTCCTTGTACCAGGTATGGTAAAAACAGGGCCAGACTTTTACCCTCATTTGGTAGAACAGGGTCAGGCATCTATCCTACTTCCATACTGGTGTCCATTTCCAGCTTTACTCTTCAATATCAGCCTGATAAAATGCTTTGAAATCTCATTAAGGGCGAAGGGCAATGAATGCATTGTTTTCTAAGAGACCACTTTAGAGTATCATTTGTATTCAAACAGTGAATACACTAATTGTAAATTATTTTTATCTACCTGTTAAAGCATTAAGGAAGCATATTTCAATGTCCCCTTTTCTATATATAGAATGTCCAAGTTGTTATTAGATTGTGCAGTTGTATTCAGCTCTTCCTGATCCCATTGACCATAGCACACCAAACCCTTTTATCTTCCATTGTCTCTCAAAGTCTGTCTAAGTTCATGTTCATTGTTTCCACGATACTATCTATCCATCTCATCCTCTACCATCCCCTTTTCCTTTTGCCTTCAATCCTTCCCAACATCAGGGTCTTTTCCAATGAGTCCCATTTAAGCTTCGGCTTCGGTATTTGACCTTGCAGTGAATAGCCTGAGTTCATTTTTTTAATTATTGACTGGTTTGATCTGCTTGGTGTCCAAGGAACTCTCAAAAGTCTTTCCCAGCACCACAATTTGAAGGCATCTGTTCTGTGGAGCTCAGCTCTCCTTGTAGTCAAACTCTCACGGCCATACATTGCTACTGGAAAAACCATAGCTTTGACTATACAGAACTTCGTCGACAAGGTGATGTCTCTGCTTTTTAGTATGCTATCCAAATTTGCCATAGCTTTTTTTTTCAAAAAGCAAGAGTCCAAGTATGTATTTCAAAATATTAAAATTACATTTCACTTCTAAACTTCTAAAAATGAGACTTTGTTACTTCTCCCTGACTTCAGGCCAATCATTTAACCAGTAGGGGGCAGCGGTAAGAGCCCTAGTGCTAGAATCAGAAGGTCTGGGTGCAAATGCTGATTCTGATGCTCACTACTTGGGGGATCTTGGATGAAGCACCTAACTTTCCTTGATGTCAGTATCCTCATCTGTAAAATGATTGGGTTGAACTAAATGGCCTTTGAGCTCCCTCCTAGCTCTATATCTGTGATCCTATAATTTATTAGATATATCATAATTTATTTAGATTTGTTGTTGTGTAGTTTCAGTCATGTCTGACTCTTAGTGACCCCATTTGGGTTTTCTTGGCAAAGATACTGGAGTGGTTTGCCATTTCCTTCTCCAGCTCATTTTACAGATGAGGAAACTGAGGCAAACAGGGTGAAGTGACTTTCCCAGGGTCACACAGCTAGTAAGTGTCTGAAGCCAGAAGACGAGTCTTCCTGACTTCAGGCCCAGCACTCTATCTGCTTTGCCACCTGGGTGCCCCATTTTAAACAACAGCCATGCAGATTAGCACAGGTTCAAAAGGCCAGGGTCCAAACACAAAGAAGTTAGGGCAAGTAAGAATATAAATGAATACTGAAAAGAGTTTTGTGATAGAGACTACCCATTCTCACTATATCACTCTGACTCAAATGTTGATGAAATGTTGATCAGGTGAAAAGTTCAAACAAATCTTCCACCATAGGAGTACTTTAAAGGCGTATTATACTACCTGGTTCATCATCCCTAATTCAAACCCTGTACACTTCTCTTCAATTTCAAGCATCCATGATTTTATTGATTCAGGTACTCATTTCAGTGACACAGATTGCAACCTCCCCAATAACTTATGAAACGGGCTTTTTGAGTGGTTGAGGCTGAAAAATTCATCATCCTACAGACAATCTCATGACGGTCAACCTTAGAGGATAATCCTCTAACAAGCAGATGTAGATCTGTCACCAGGCCTATATTCAAAACCTTTGTAGCTTAGTAGGACTTTCTAGAGCTTATACAGCTAGGGGAGTCTGCAGGAACTCAGGTTCACCTACAAGGCATTATGCAGCATCAGAGTAGAACTTTAGGAGACCCTGCATGCATAAAGGACAAAGTCTTCATTACCCTGGGATTTTATATCACAGCCCACTGGCCTAGAGTCTGAATCTGTCATACCTGATTTAGGACCACTTACTAGGGGGAAGCTGTGGGAGGATGTTTTATGTGAAGGAGGATGCTGAGGGAGTTTGGACACGATTGTATACAGGAAGACACCTGTGGTTACAGTTGGAGAAAATGATAGTAAAGAACATGCAGTTTTTGTTTGCTAAAGTACCAGAGAGAGGGGAGCGGAGGAGACCAGCTTCGGAGGACAATATTTGGGAGATAGAAAGGCTGAGAAAAATAGATATGGAAGCAGCTGCTTTCCTAGCAAGACATAGTTCTTCCCCTCCTCCAAAGGTCAGACCACATGTATAACCCATGGGTAATGTAACAAGTCTCTGAAGGAAAGAAGACAACCAAGCAGAGAGGAGCCCTGAGACTTTGGGGAGCTCAGCCTCCATCTAATAGTGAGGCAAAAGGCATTTAAATAACATTGAAATGAATCTATTAGGTCCCTTTCCTCTGCCTGGTGCCCCTTTGCTAATTTGTGACTCCTTCCCATTCCCAATTACTGCAGAAGGATCAATATCAGTGTCTTCTAGATGAATCCAGGACTAACGATACCTGTGGTCGGCTCACTAAGGTTCACCTCAAGGGAACCCTAAGGTGTTGCTGTCATTGAATAGAGGTGGGAGGAGGGGAAAGGAAGCCTGAATGACTATACCATTGTTAGATGTACTGTATTACCTCTAACTTTTATTACCGTGGCCTTCCTATTTCAGGCTCCATCCAGCCATTTCCCCAGATTTAGCTTTGCTGGGTCATCGTTTGGGTGTCCTCCATCCCATAGGACATTGACCTTTTATAGAATCCCATCACTAAAGCAAGACTTCTTAACCTTTTTTTGTGTGTGTGCATTGGGTCCCTTTGGCCATCTGGTGAAGCCTCTGGAGCCCTGCTCTGAATAAGGTGAAGAATTCTTCCTAGAAGTTCACAGCAGAAAAATATTACTTATGTAGAATTGTAATAGCACATGATACACATTTGTAGTAAGAGAAAAATCGTTTTGTAATAGTTCCCAAAGAAAGCAGCAAAGATACTCAAATAATACAGTAGACCTATTCATTTGAGTATTCTCTCCAGCAATGCAGATCATAGCCCACCTTATCTGTGTGCTCCTATAGGTTTTCCAGTGTCTTAGGTTTCTTCATTTCTTCTGACATTATGGAAAACTTCACTTTTTAAATTTTGCTTTGGGTGGTCTCTGCCTGCTTTCCTGTTCACTAAAACCCAAATCAGCTGTATTTTAAATACCAAGACCTAGACTTTATACCTCATGTTGCCTGAAGTTCTAGAAGTTAGAAATTCCTTTAGGTGAATAAGTGAACAGTTCTGGGTGGAATAAGGTACAGAATTGGTAGGGAGTCATGACTAAGTATTAGGAAAGTGACCTGATGATGCCATTATGTACTAAGGGAATGGCAATTGTGATTAGAGCTGGGTGGCTTACTTTAAATCACATTATTCAGTCTTATAGTTGATCGTAGGAGTAGGGAGAGGAAAGAAGCATTTGTTAAACTCAACTTTGTAATGTAGGCTATAGGTGTACCCTTTGAGAGAACTGAAAAGACTTGGATTCTGCTGATTTACAGATCCAGTGGTTTAAAGGGGAATATCAATATAATTTCCCATTTTTTTATTTTCCCTCAATTCTCCATACCAACTGATCCTTGACATGCTTTTGGCTACTTTAAAGTAATAGGAGAATCATAGGAGTTTTTTTGTAGTTGTTGCTTTTTCTCTGCACCTTGGTGTAGGGCAGAGGTATAAAAATGCTGCCCATGATACTTCTGAATACACCCCAAACCAGTTTAAAATGTAATTGGGAAATATTTACCACAATAAATAAAAATACAATGAAACATAGATAATGTTAATATGTGGTTTTCTAAGACAATATGCACTGGCAGGGATCCTTATCTATGGTTCAATAGCCCTTGTTTCCATCTGAATTTGACACCACTGGTATAGGGAACTCTTCAAAGTGTATTTGGTCCAGCTTTCTGACCAATAGAGAAATCATTTTTACAATGTCAGAATATTAGGAACAACAACAAGATGAGGTATCAGAGTGGGAAGACAACATCTAGGGTGTGCTTCCCTGCCTGTTATCCATCAGTTTTAAGGACACAATGAAGGCACTGCTGGGGTATATTGTTTGGTTGAGTGGCAGTTTTTTTGGTTGTCAATGGGCTGTGTACAAAGATGAAAGAGAGTAGGAGCCAAGTAGGATGTCAGATATGGCAGAGCAGTGGGATTTGGGGGATTGTGTTTCCTGAGTATGTTTCTTTCATCTGTGTTCATTTGCTCTGCTGATCGCCTCTCCCTGTAAGAGTAGTGATCAAGGCCATAGGGCATCTATTCCCCAG
>NW_020954576.1:28059839-28061722 GCF_900497805.2 Vombatus ursinus
CTGTTTCCTCAACTGTAAAATGGGGATAATAGTACCTCCCTCTTAGGATTGTTGTGAGGGTCAAAAAAGATAATACTTGTAAAGTGCTTAGCACAATGCCCAGCACTCAGTAGGTACTTAAAATGCATATTTCCTTCATTTCTTTCTTTTAATAAAAAGATCAAAGTGGTAAGAGATTACTCAGAAAGACTTCCTAGGATAAGTTGGAATCCATGATTTCTAAGATAAAAAAATTATATGATTATAAATGAGTCTTGAACAGACTTTTAGAGGAAGAGAGGGCCCCCCAAATGGAGGGAATGGCTTGACCAAAGGCATGGGTAAAATTAACATTATGTCACCACACTTATGAAAGTGATGTTGAGTTGCTTTTTAGTCGTGTTCAACTCTTTGTGACCCCATTTAAGGTTTTCTTGGCAAAGATATTGGAGTGGTTTAACATTTCCTTCTCTAGCTCATTTTACAGATGAGAAAACTGAGGCAAACAGGGTTAAGTGACTTTCCCAGGGTCACATGGCTAGAAAGTGTCTGAGGCCAGATTTGAATTCAGGAAGATGAGTCTTCTTGACTCCCGGTCCAGAATACTATTCACTGCACCCCCTCATTGCCACGTTATGGAAGTAGCATCATGTAGTGCATAGAGCACTGACTTTGTATTAGGGAAGAGCTACCTCAGATAATTACTAACTTTGTGACTTTAACTCTACGAACCTCAATTTCCTCATCTATAAAATGGGAATAAAAATAGCACCTTCTTCAAAGGATTGTAGTCAGGGTCAAGTGAGAGATAATATATGTAAAGCATTTTGTAGTGCTTTGCTACAGTTATAGCAACTGCACTTAACAGGCTATATAAGTGTCAGCTATTAATTATTTTTATTGGCATGTAGGTTTGCTTGTTCACGCTGGATAGTCTATGTTGAAGAGTAATAAAAAAGATTGATGGTAGCATTGGGGACATTTGGTACCAACGCTCAAAACTCAAGCTGCATCGTCACTGAGATTGAATTCCTCTGACTTTCTACCCTTCCACTAACATCTCAAGGATCAACTGAGGGCTATTACAAAAACATTTTGGTTGCTCTTGCTAAGTTCGCTTTCATGAGCCTTTGTGTTAGCTCACTCTGTCCACGTGCCTGGGCCCAATGATTGTCAACTTCTCTTCATACCACCCGTGTATCAGTCACAATGCTAGAAGTGGCATCTTTGATCTTGAGGGACAAAGGTTTCTTCTGCAGAAGGATGACCCACACAGTAGTATTGAATCTGACAGGGTCCCTCTCTTAAATGAGGTTACCCAGCCTATGATTAAAGGTAACAACCTAGAAGACCATTTCCACTTCTTTTTTCTTATCCAGGGTGCCAAGTGATAAATAAAGAGTAGAATGATTCAGTACAGCGTGGCCAGGTTCTCACAATTCAAAATTTCAGTATTTAAAAATGATTAGTGACCCGATTGAATTTAAGTGGACAGATCCTAATAAACGTTGTGACTTAACTGTGCATTGAAATAGGAAGACAGATGGTAGGCAATATTTGTCTCTGAACATTATCACAGTTATCAGTGGGCAGTAAATGCCCAATTTTAGCCAGAAAGCTCATGGAAGTAATTCACTCCCGTTGATACTTATTGGAATTCAGATACCTTTGCTGAATATAGACATGTCATTTATAAGTGTACTGTCATATTTTCTGCAGATATGTGTATATATGATCACATATAAAGGAAGTTGCTTTGAGGCAGTCTCGCCTTGCTTCCTAATAGCATACTCCAAATATTTTATGAACCGCATTTTTAGTAATTTATGGCCACATATAGCATTGCTGACACATCACCCGGAATGCCTATTTAACTCAGCAAGGGAGACTTGAGTATTTGGCAT
>NW_020954576.1:28061732-28185465 GCF_900497805.2 Vombatus ursinus
GTGTGTGTGTGTGTGTGTGTGTGTGTGTGTGTGTGAAGATGTAGGGGCCAAAATGAGCTGGAGAGCCAACTTTGAAAGTGTTGGGTTTAGAGTAAAAAAATCTGTATTCATTCTGCTGTTTAGAGTAGGGAAGCAACTAGTCTCTCCCTCTCTTTTTATAAAGGAGTTTCTTTGAGTTTTACTTTCCTTCAAATGAGCATAATAATAGGTATGCCACTGACTGACTTTATGGGATTTTTCTGAAGATCTAGTGAGATTATGTGTATTAAAGCATAAATGTAAGCTTGGGGAAAAAAGGCAATGATGGTACTATTTAGCTGGTGAGTATCATGGAACGCAGACTGGTGACTCCTCACTAGCTCATAGTCTTACAGAGCTGCCTGGGACACTAAGAGGTCCCTGGACTTGTATATGGTCACACAGCTAGTATGTGATAAAGGCAGGATTTGAACCCAGGTCTTCCAGAGTCCAGGAATAGCCTTTTATCCACCATACCATTCTTCTTTTCTATACCCAAATCATCAATGGAAACATGGTCCTCTGAGGTTTATAATTTTTTTAGTCATTTTTCTTTCGTGTCTGACTCTTTGTGACCATACTTGGGGTTTTCTTGGCAAAGATACTGGAGCGGTTTGCCATTTCCTTCTCCAGCTCATTTTATAGATGAGGAAACTGAGGCAAACGGGGTTAAGTGACTTGCCCAGGGTGTCTGAGGCCAGATTTGAACTCAGGAAGATGAGTTTTCCTGACTCCAGGCCAAGCATTCTATCCATTGCACCACCTCATTGCCCTTAAGGTTTTACAGAGGATTTTGATAAATATCATATTATATAGCGTGTAAGCTCTTTGAGGGCAGGGACTATTTTGCTTTTGCTTCTGTTTCTCTAATGTCTGGCATATGTAGCAGACACTTACTAAATGCTTATTGATTGATTGGTTTTCTGTGCCTTGTTGGTAGGTAACAATATCGCTTCTTTCAGAACTGCTTTTTTAAAATGCAGGCTGGATCTTGTATCAAGCGGTGCTTTGATATCTCCCGCATGGCTTCCTACTGTAGAGCAAACAAGACCATATGGTCTCCTTGGCACCCCTTGATCAGAACCATTAGACCATAGCTGGTGTTCCTTAGCTCTCTCATGCTAGGGCTTTGATTACAGGAGCAGATGATTTGGTTGTAATGTTTCCAGCCTGGTTAAAATAAAGACATGAGAGGTCATGTGAACCGGCTGCTTTGAGAATGTGCAAGGCAGGCAGGGTTGAGGTTGTTGGTTTTTTTTTTTTAATATAATCTCAAGCCTCAAGAATCTTTCTTTATGCCCTGTAAGATAGGGTCAGAAGGGAAATAAATTGAACGCTTTTAGGTAAATGGATGGTACAAAATGACTCACTTCCAGGGCATGTTGGGAGCTGCTTTGCTCTGATCTGACAAGCAGTTTAGATTCTACCTACCATGTGCAAGACACCAAACTATCTGCTAAAGGCCACCAAAACCTGACCCGAAAGAATTTACATTGGGAGGGGGCTCGAGGATGTAGTGTGTAGAAAAATAAGTATCTCCATGAGCGTTAGAAAAGAGAGAAAAGAGGCTTCATGTAGGAGGTGGCGCCTAAGGTGAGCCTCCAGTGGCCTTAGGGATTCTTAGAGGCGAAGATCTCTTCATCCTGACAGATTGAATCAGGTTTGGTACTCTCATCTCATCATTACCTTCTGCCCCTCTGACTGGAGGGGAGAGTCATGGGCTCCCTGAGCCTCCTTTGAGCAGGGCGCCTGCCCCCCACAGGCTTCTTTGGACTTTTCCATTGTGCCTCTCTTCCGGATACCTTGTTTCCCTCACCTCCCCACCCCTGCCTTGCTTTTTTGGCTTCTGTGTATAAGCTCCTTGAGGACAGGGGACTATCTTTTTAAAAAATTTGTATTTGTATCCTCACCACTTAGCACAGTTCTTGGCACATAGTGGGTGCTTGATAAATGCTTATTGATTATTATTGACTAGTTGAGGAGGGAATGGATTTCAGGCATGGGAAGTGGATGATGGAATCTTGAAACCAGGAAATAAAAGCTACTCATTCTCTGACTTCTCACCTTCTATAAAAAGCCTTTCCCAATCTCCTTTAATACTCATGCCCTCCCTCTGTTGAATAGCTCCAAATCATCCTGTGTATGGCTTGTTTGTACATAGTTGTTTGCATGTTGTCTCTCCCATTAGACTGTGATCTTGAGGGCAGAGACTTTTTTTTTGCCTTTCTTTGTATCTCCAGCACTTAGCCCAGCACCTGTCACGTAGTAGGTGCTTAATAAATACTTGTTGACTGACTAACCATTGACTGACTGGCTATGCTATAGAGTGTATTCTGAACTTTTTTTTTTTTTTAAGTGGTGCCTCCTCTCAGCTGTGTAGACTAAGAAATTTGGTAGGATTTTTCTGTGTTTGGTTTGTTCAGAACTATTTCACAACCAGTTTTAAAAGAGAAGAAGAAAAGGCAAAGAAAAGCTACTCTGTATTTGTGGTTGGGAGTTGTGAAGACAAAACGAGACAATATTTGGAAAGCTCTTTGCAAAGCTTAAAGCGCTATTTAAGTGCCAATTATTATTATAGAAGAGTCACTTTCTATGTCTACATTACAAGCTACAGCTGAGCTAACAGCATTTTAAGCTTTGCAGAGAAAACATTACAAATATTGTCTCATTTTGTCCTCACAACAGCTCTATGAGGTAGGTGCTATAATTATCCCCCCTTTTCAGATTAAGAAACTAAGGCCAAGAAAGATTAACGGACTTGCCCAAGGTCGCGCAGCTAATACATGTCCAAGGATGAATTTGAACTCAAGTCTCCCTGCCTCCAGGCCCAGGAAGCACTCTATCTACTGCATCACATAACTGTCTCTATTTGATGTCTGTGTGAAAGCTTATGAGTTTGGTAGGTGACCTCAGACTAGGGCCATAGATTTATTTATTTATTTTTTCTTCTTTTTTTTTATTAATTTATTTTGATTTCTCAATAATCACTTCCATATGCTTTTGAGTTTAAAATTTTTCTCCCCCTTCCTCCCCACCACCCTCCCCAAGATGGCTCATAATCTGATATAGGCTATATATTTACATTCATATTAAACATATTTTCACATTAGTGATGTTATAGGTAAAAATTAAAACCAATAGGAGGAACCATCAGAAAGAGGAAACAAAACTCAACATAAGAGGAAGAAAAATAGCGATTCAAATTCCATAGTTCTTTCTTTGGATGTGGATAGCATTTTCCATCACAAGGCCTCTGGAGAGGTCTTAGATCCTTGTATTGCCAGGAAGGGTTAAGTTTATCAATATTAGTAATCACACAATGTGGCTGTTACTGTGTACAACATTCTCCTGGTTCTGCTCACTTCACTCAGCATCAGTCCATACAAGTCTTTCCAGGTTTTTCTGAAGTCAGCCTGCCCATCATTTCTTACAGCACAATAGTATTCCATCACATTCATATACCACAACTTGCTCAGCCATTCCCCAATTGATGGGCATCCTCTCAATTTCCAATTCTTTGAAGGGCCATAGATGTAGAGTTGAAAGAGTTCTTAGAGATCATTTAGTCTAACCTTTATATTTTGTGGATGATGAAATTATACCAGACAAGTGGAGTGACTTTCTCAACCTCACACAGGCAAGTAAGTAGCAGAGCTAGAATTTGAACCCAGATCCTCTAACTTTAAATTTAGTGCTTTTTTCATTTGATAATGATAATTGATATGGGCTGTCATCAAGCAAGGGGCAGAGAGGCAGCTCAGTGGTTAGATAAAGCACTGGGTCGGAAGTCAGGAAAACCTGAGTTCAAATCCGGCCTCAGATACTTATTAGCTGTGTTACCCTGGGCAAGTCACTTAACTCCATTTGCCTCAGTTTCTTCATCTGTAAAATGATCTGGAGAAGGAAATGGCAAACCATTCTAATGTCTTTGCAAAGAAAATCCCAAATGGGGTCATGAAGACTAAGACGTGACTGAAACAACTGAACAACAGGTGGTGCAGTAGACAGAACACCGGGCCTGGAGTCAGGAAGATCTGAGTTCAAATTAGGCCTCTGACACTTACTAGCTACATGACTTAGGCAAGTTAAACCCTATTTGCCTCAGTTCCTCAGCTATAAAATGGGGACACACTCGAGAAGGAAACGGCAAACTACTCCAGCATCTTTGCCAAGAAAACTGCATGGACAATGTCCATGGGGTCAAATAGAGTCAGACACAACTGAAGGACTGAACAACAACAACAAAAACAATCATAGAGCAAGCAAGCATTTATAAAGTACCTACTATGTGCCAGGCACTATGCTAGGCACCTGGGATACAAAGACAATGGTAGTGGCGACATGCACACATATAGGAACCTACAAAGCAGATTCATTCAAAGAACATTTATTAAAAATCTACTTGGGGCAGCTAGGTGGTGCAGTGGACAGAGCACTGGCCCTGGAGTCAGGAGGACCTGAGTTCAAATCCAGTCTCAAACACATAACAGTTACTAGCTGTGTGACTCTGGGCAAGTCACTTAACCCCAGTTGCCTCACAAAAAAAGTCTACTAGGCCCTGGGGTAACCCTACAGCCCTGTGCATGCAGAAATTTATAGGACACAGGAGGTTACAATTTAATGGTGGAAAGACATGTACATAAATTACTATGATACAAGGGAGAGGAAGAGAAGTGGAGGCCAAATGCTGTGAGAAATTTGAGAAGGAGAGATCATTTTTACTTCAATTAGGAGAGGGTCAGGGAAGGCTACTATGGAGGAGATGGCACCTGAGTTAAAAGTATTAGCAGGTAAACTTTATGGAATGTCAGAAAAAGATGAAATTCTGGGCATGAGTGCACCTTTGGAATGAAATGCATCAAAAGTCACTGTTGGGGGTGGAAGGGGTGCTGTGGAGCAGTCTAGTGTAGACCTAGGCTGAGAGTTGAAAAACTTGGACTCTAGTTTGGGTTCTGTTATCAACTAGCAATATCAAATAGACTGTCAAACCTCCCTGGGCCTCAGTTTCCTCATCTGCAATATGAAGGTGTTGGAATAAAAGATCCGTAAGGTCCCCTCCAGCTCCATTGTTCTGTGATTCTATGCAATGGAAAATGGAAAATTCAATGGAATGGAATGCAATGGAAGAAAGATAGCAAGCTACTGATTAGCAACATTCACCATCCCATTCCATTCTTCTTTTACTTCTCTCTACTCATGCTTACATATCAGTGGGTTGACCCTCTTGTTGATATGTAGGGGCTCGTTGCATGGGGATACCCCAGAACAGTTTACAGAATTTTTATGCTGGAAGATGCAAAACAAGCCCCTCCTACCCTCTCCTTTAATTTTTTTTTTTTTTGTACAGATAAGGGAACTGAGGTCCAAATGATTTGCCCATTTTCTTTCTCTTTCTACGTGACCACTACCAGCTACAGTAATTATAAATGCTGGATTCGATTGTATCTACAGTCTGTTTCTTTGAATTTGTTCTCACTACACTTGCACTCTGTGTCTACCATTGCCTGGGGTGCTGATTGTATATAGGCTGCTGGAAGCTGGGGACATGCAATTTTATTTCACTTAATGCCAGAAGAGAGAAAGTTGGGAACAGTAACTAAAACAAATGTGGTTTTTTATTGGCAGATATTTCTTTCGCCTTTGACCAACCTATTTTCTTTTTCTTGGGTATGAAGTTTATTTTCTTGTTTTCTGTTTTCTGAATCTGTCTCTGTGTTCTCTGCTTAAAATAGGTGGTGGTGGTGGGGGGACCCATCAATATGGGACTTAGGAAAGAGTGAAGATGTTTCAGAAGAACTAGGAAGACATAATAAACCACTGAAAGAATGCCTGAAGAATTTCCAGTCAAGAAAACAATTCTTTATTAAAAATAAAATTATATCAGTAATATCTGGTTCTTGTTTTTAGTTTGAAATCTAACCTTCTTCTCCAACCCCCACCCCACTCCAAAATGCCAGTATGCTTTTAATTTAGTGACAGATACAGAAAGATAACAAAACCTCAAAATTGGGAGTGTGTAAAGGGAGTCAGATGAGTGTGATACTGAGGGTGAACAGTTGCTTTAAAAAAAAAAAGACAGGAAAGAAGACAATAAGTTGTGGCAGTGTATCCTGTAGAAAACAGAAAGAACTATTCCTTTCCTGATAGTTGTAATTGAAGCACAGGAGTGTGGAGCTGAAGGTCATAACTAGGTATAGAGAACTCCCAATAGTACATGTTAAAATGATGGAGGAGGAGAGGCAGGGATGAACTATAGTCTATATAAATGAATGCTAATGCAAAAAAAAAAAATCTCTTCTGGATGTGAATATCAAAACTCTCCATTAGATCTTTTAGAAGAATTGCTAAAGAATTATTTACTTAAGTTCCACTTAGTTCTCTTTCTACCCTTTGGGGAAGATGCCAAAGTAATTTTCCTAAAGCACAGATCTAACCATATCATTCCCATGTTCACAAAGCTCCAAAGGCTCTCTCTTTCCTCTAGGATAAAATAGAAACCTCTCTGTTTGGCCCTTAAAGCCTAATTTTCCGGACCTGTTACATATTACTCTCCTTCACACACAAAGCAATCTATTTGCTACCCCTGCAAAGAAGATTCCACCTCCTGTCTCTTTGTCTTTGCATAAACTGTACCCTATGCCTGCAATGCACTTACTCCTTACGTCTGCCTCTTAGAATTGCCAGCTTCCTTCAAACCTTGGCTCATTTCCTACATAAGAGCTTCCTAGCTGCTAGCATTCCTCCTCTCCTTACTATCCAATAGAATGGAAGCTCCTTGAGGGTAGACTGTTTCATTTTTGTCTTTGGGTCCCCAGTGCCTAGCATAAGGCCTGGCACATGGTAGGTATTTAACGAATATTTGTAGATTGATTGGAGAAAAGTAAATACTACTTGTAGCAAGAAATGAGAAGAGGAAAGGGAAGGAACTGGAAGAGAGACAAAGGTGGGACCATTAAGTCTTTTTTTTTTTTCTTGCTTAGGCAATTGCAGTTAAGTGACTTGCCCAGAGTCACACAGTTAGTGTTATGTGTCTTGAGGCCAGATTTGAACTCGGGTCCTCCTGATTCCAGGGCTGTACTCTATCCGTACCTAGCTGCCCTGACCATTAAGTCTTGAATCACCAAGAGTTATAGTCCAAGTAGCATAGAATGGAATGTGCTTTTGAACAGGATACTTTCATTTGATAGATCAGTTTATAAGGCCTTTTCAAAGTCTGATGGGCCATGCCATACTAGTATATTGCCCAACTCCAGACCAACAATATTTGAATGTTTGTTTTTCTAGAGTAGGAGCAATGTCCAGTCATTGATAGTGTGTGTGGTAATGGCCAGTCATTTACAGATCCTCCATGGAGTCTTAGATTACCATTTTTTAGAAGTTTCCTCAGCACTTCAAACATTAGAATCATCGGCAAATGGCAATATAAGGTACCTGACAAGGTTTTGAAGAACAGATGGGTTTATTAGTATAATATAAGTGTAGTACCTCTTTTGGTATCTCTCTGTCCTGCACCCAATGGTGGCAAATAGAGGTGGTTCCCCAAAAGCAACCATGGTGCTATCACTTACTTATGGAGGAGCTATATAGCTACTATCCACAACTCTAGCCCTTGAGTCCTGACCATTGCACTTCCATTTGAAATACATCAACCAAGAAGATACCATTAATTCTTAATCATGAAACATTTTAAATAATAACAATAACAGTTGTATAACACTTATTATGTGCCAACCATTGTGTTAAGTACTTTACAGTTATTATGCTTTTCATTTGCTTTTCACAATAGCCCATAAGACTGAGTCACATTCTCGCACCAATGCACATAATGTCTATGGAGGACAGTGGGTACAAACTTATAAAATCCTATCAGGGAAGCACATGTGTAGGAAAGCCCACATGTCAAAAGCAACTCACAACTAACGGACAATTAGACTTCATTTCCTTGATCTTCTTAGGGAATAGTGTGTACCACACATTACCTGTTGGGTGGGGCCTGTCAATCAGACAGTCAACAGGCACTATTAAGAACTTACCATATGCTAGATGCTGTGCTAAATACGGGGGACACACAGAAAGTAAAAATTCTACTTTCTTTGTTCTCCTACTGGGTATAACCAATTCTATGCTAGTTCCTACTCTAGGGTCATTGAAGCTGTGATGAGTTCTTTTTGTGAAAGCAAAGATACTAATCCTAGGATCTTCAATGCTATTCAGGTCAGTTTTCTTGACCAAATTCTGAGGCAGTGTTAGCTCTCTCAGAAAAACTGTTCCCCTAAGTCTAGAATCCATAGGGCTATTCAAATTTGGTCACCTAGGCCCTTCTCAAACCATAGATAGCATTTAAAAGCAAGGAAGACAAACCTCTGAGGGGTTCCATTTTTCAAGCTGTAGTGACATTAAAGAACAAGGCAGTCTAGCCTTTCCTTTCCCCAGCCAGCTCTTTAAATGTCAGAGGATTCTGCTTTCCTTCAATTAGTTCTTTTAAATAAGAGGGCTTTCCTTCAATTAGTTCTTTTAAACAGGAGAGTTTTCCTCCAATCAGAGCAGCTCCCATCAGCAGCTGCAAAACCTACTTTCCTACACTCAGCTGGTCTTGGCTGAACTTAGCTTGAATCAGCTGCCCTCCTCATCTCCCTTCTCTGCTCTGCTTCAAACCTCTGTGTTTCTATACTTGGCTTTTGTACTTTGGTTTCTGGTTGACCTCTGCCTTGAGGGAAGTTGTCCTTGTGTGAAGAGATTCACTTCTACCTTAAAGGGAGATGAAATTTTTTTTTTGTGAAATTCATCACGAACAGGCAATGTACAATTGCCCCATAGTTACCAAAAAGGTTTAGTTATCAGGGTTTCTCAACTATCATCCTCAAAGTCTTCACAGCAGTCATATGTAAATGAGCTGCTGGGAAACAAAATACTTTGACCATCTTTACCACCAGTAACTCCTTTTTCTCTAAGTGGCTGCTTTCTCTCAGGGTCTCTTAGAATTATGTTTCTGCCCAACTGTGAAAGGCAGTTTTCTCAGAGGTTTCTCACAAAATGTCTCTCCCCACCCACTTTCCCGACCCCTTTCAATAAATAAAAATGTCCAAATAGAAAGAGGTTCTGCTTTTTACTAGCAGAGTAGCAATTCTCACTTTAACACAATTTCTGGGCTAGACATGAATGGTATCTGGATGGCAGCATGTAGGAATAGGTGACCCCTACCCCTCGGATATAGTAAATGCTCATGAGGCCATGGTGAGGTGGTGTAGGGATTTAGGTTATCTGTTGTGTCCTCCAGGATTTAGGTATGAAGTACAGTGATTTTCTCATTAACCAACTGCTGATACTTCTTTATCCACCTTCTTCCCAATAGTTAAAAGTACTAACAACATAGCTGCCCAAATGTCCATTTAATATTTCAACCTCATGGCACAAGGAATTGCTATGATTTGATCTAGACCTTTGATATTATATCCTTCAGTACCATGGTCCTTGATGCTACTGTGAGGGATGGAATACTCACTGGGTAGATCATAAATCTGACCCGGGCTGATAGTTCTTAAGGTAGAAAAACTAAGCTGGAACAAACACCCGAAGGACCCGATGAAGTGTAATTTCAAATTGATGTGGCCTGGCTGTAAAACAGTGAGAGAAAACAATGGCAAACAGACTGACATGTGTAGCCATCCAGAGACATGTGGTGCATTTTGAACAGACTGAGCTCAAAGGATAATGGGTATTAAGGTATGAGCTTGGTATGAATAATGAATTGGACTTTCTTGTAACTCAAATGGTGGCTACAGCTGCAAACCTTGTAGGTGTGTTCTGCTGGCAAGGACTTCTGGTAACACTTCAGTTATCTCACTCACATCTGAGCCTGTGGATAACAAACCATGGTGAGAGTAAGCATTGGTGATTATATTAGGGGCAGCTAAGTAGTTAGTGTTGAGTGTGGATTCAGGAAGACCTGAGGTCAGATCTGGCTTCAGACACTGGCTGTGTGACCCTGAGCTAGTCACTTAACCTCTGTTTGCCTTAGTTTCCTCATCCATAAAATGGGGATAATAATAGCATCTACCTCCCAACATTGTTGTGAAAATAGAATGAGATAATAATTGTAAAACACTTAGCAAAGTGCTTGGCACGCAGTAAGCATTATATAAATGTTAGCTATTATTATTATTATCCAGTGAGAGTAGACACTGAAAAACATCAGTGAAGGTCATGAGACTTTCTGAACCCAAATGTTCAAGAGAAGGACTTGTGGATTTAATGTAGTGCGGCGTCGTCCTGCCTGGGTGTTCAAATTCAAGGTTTTCCTCTAAGGTACAGCTCAGGAGCCTCCTTCTATATGAAGATTGTCCTGATTCCTCCTCCTTCCTACTCCCACCCCCAGGAGCAAATGCTGTCTCCACCATCCTCAAATTTTCCTAGAGCTCTCTGTCTGGATCTCTCCCTTGACCTAATCACATCTTCCTTTGTAGCATACTTATCAGTATACATATCTCTATCCCTGGTAAACAGATTTCTTGAGGGCAGAGATTGTTTGGATTTTCATTTGTTTATCCTTGGTTCCTAGTGTGATGCCTTGTGCATTGGATGTTTACTAATTTGGATGACCAATAGAGAATTCTCTTCTAATCTTATGAGTCTGGGATTATCATGTTTAGAGTAGTGTGATAAAGAACTATGGACCACCCAAACAAAAACTTCAGAGAGGGTTTATTTATTACAAATTAAGTATATCTGCTTTCTCTCTCCCTAGTACTGCAGGAAGAACTATTTACCCTCTAGTTATTTATCCTTTGTTCTCAAAGAGGATTAATGACATCACAAGGGTGATGTTTTGACTTGCAAGTGAGTTGGCTTTAAGGGGCACAGAGCTGGACAAAGTTGTCAGCCTCACTCTCTGCTACTATGGAGGAAGATAAAGAAGTCGGCAACTTTAGGGGAACATTGCCATCTTGCTCTGAAAATAGTTTGTTCAGAGGCCCATGAGACATTACCTCCCCTCAACAAACCTGCTAACGCATATTCGGCATGAGGTATTTTCTGCAATTTTAAAGTGCTTAGCTGAAGTGCTTATAGTATGTAAATACATTGTTTTATACATTCTTAAAGAATGTGGCCCCTCTTATCACCACCCCTGGCCACCCATGGCTTATCACTATGCCCTGACTGGCATGTGCCAGCCTATTGTTCTGAGCTATTTCTGCCAGTTTGCATCCTTGGGTTGGGTCCTAGTGGGCATCTGTTACTCTTAGGTTCTAGGTGAGATAATCTGTGGGTCTTGATCTCATACTATCATTCACAAGCCTCCATCAGTGAGCTTACTTTTAATGACAAGTGGATACAAGTAGCTCAAAGCAATTACATTTATTATAATGACATAGTAAGAACAGTGCTGTAGTTACAAAACATCCACTCCATAAACCTGGGGCAGGTTCTCCCACAAATACAGTATGTATATCCATGGCCAATCTTTTCCTGGCCATTTTTCAGACTCTTTGTTAAAGGGTAACAAGATGGCAACATTTCTTTGTACTTTAATATATTCATATCTCATGTATCACTGTTATTTGCCCCTAGCTTTCTGTGATTATATTAACTGGGGGAGTGTGTGGGAGGCCCAAATTCCCTCTTACAGTACACATACACACATATAGATATATGTGTGGGTATGAGAGAAGATCTCAGTTTGAGTACCACCTCTAATACACTGGCCCTTTGAACCTGGGCAAGAATCTTAGCTACTCACTGCATCAGGCAATCTTCCAAGGCCATGAGTTAAAAGTTTGGACTTGTGATTGCATTGGTAGAGAGAACTCCCAGATGAAGAAATTCCTTACAGCACCATGTTTAGCCTTACACTCTTAAAAATTGTATGAGGACCTCCCTAAAGAGCTTTTGTTTATGTGAGTTATTATTATGGAGGTTAGATCTATCAGTATTTATCATATTATAAATTAGAATGTCATAGTATTATTATGAAAATAGTTTTGATCTTGTTGACCCCCTGAGAAGGCCTCAGGGATCACCATTTTGAGAACTTCTTTCTTATGCCAACAGACACTTTCTCTGCCACTGATTACACTTACCTATCCTCCAACCCCCACCTCCCACCCAACTCACATTCTCACTCAGAATCTGAGAGTTGATAGGGATCCCAGTGACCATCTGGTCCAACTCATCAACCAAAAGATTCCCCACTATAAAGTACAGGACAAATGGTCACACAACCTGTGTTTTAACATAGACACATACAGAGGTACACATATACATATTCATATACACACATGTGTATATAATATCTATTTGTATATAAAAAAATTCATATGTATTTATACCTACATACAATATCCTACCATATATGTATATGTAATATTAGATATTGGTATATATTTGTATCTATCTATATATCTAACTACATACATATATTTATTTGCATATAAATATATATTTACATCTATATACACATATCTTTTTTTTTTTTTTTTGTTAAGGCAATTGGGATTAAGTGACTTGCCCAGGGTCACACAGCTAGTACGTGTCAAGTGTTTGGTCTGAGGCCAGATTTGAACTCAGGTCCTCCTGACTTCAGGGCCAGTACTCTATCCAGTGTACCACCTAGCTGTCCCTATATACTTTATATCTTACCATACACATGCATATAGTATATTTATATATAAATACTTATACATTTTACCATATATGTATATATAATATTATATATCTGCATATAAATATTTATATACATAAATTATATATTTGTATATAAATATATTTATATCTACATACATATATCTTATGATATTCATTATATATGAGAGGCAGTATGACAAAGTACACAGAAAGCTGCTTCAGAACTAGGAGACCTGGGTTGAAAATCCTACCTCTGAGATATACTGGCTCTGTGACCCTGGGCAAGTCACTTAACCTCTGACTGCCTCAGTATTCTTATCTGTAAAATGGGGGTAACAATAGCCTGTACCTCTTAAGATTGTTGTGAGGATAAGATGAGATATTTTTAAGAGCTTTACAAACCTTAAAGTGATATATAAATGCTAGCTATTATTGTCATTATCATTATTATGATTATTATTATTAACCTTTGCCAAGTTGTTTCCCTAGACATGTCTTATTCTCTCTTCCCCCTACAAACTCTCAAACTTCTCAGGATAGTTTGGTGGGCAGCTAAGTAGCACAATGAATGGAGTGCCAGGCCTGGAATCATGAAGACCTGAAGTTCATAAGCCTCAGGTGCTTTCTAACTGTGTGACCATCAGCAAGTTACTTAACTTCTGTTTATCTCAGTTTCCCCAACTGTCAAATGGGGATAATAGCACCTACCTCTCAGAATTGTTGAGTCTCAGATGAGCTAGACATGGTAGGCACTTAATGTTTATTCCATTTTATCCCTGCACATGCACACATGTATCTTATTGAATTAGAATCTTTGATAAGGTGGCACTGTGGGGCAGCTCCAGAAAAGCCCTCTTCCATGACACTGGAGACATTATGGTGTAGTGGAAAGAGCACAGGACCCACTCCCAGAACAGACCTGAGTTGACATCCCACCTCCACTCCTTACTAGCTTTGTGATCATGGACAAATTCCTTCATTTCTCTGATCCTCAATTTCCTCACCTGTAAAATGGGCATAATCTTGTCTGTACTAGTTATTTCACATGGCTGTTGTGAAGACCAAATGAGATAATATATACAAAACACTTTGTAAGCCTCACAGGGTTTATATAAATGTCAGCTATTATTCTTATTATCAGTTTATGAGTTGGTTTTATGTGACTCTTGGATCTTGGTCAGGAGGTAGCTATGGCTATGATTGTATCAATCTGCTAGAGACAGGACCTCACCATGAAAAAGGAAAACTCTTTTCTCTCTTTAGTTTTGTTTTCTGTTGGTGAATGGGTAAAATCATATGATGAGTTAAACTTGATTTACAAGAAATTGTACACATCGGTATGAGTTTGGCATGAATTATGAATGGTACTTCCTGGGAACTCTGCAGATCTACTATAATTTTTAAAATAAATTTCCTCCTGTCATTTACAGTATATTTCTGTTAGAGTCATGGCTTTCTTGGGCTTTATCTCTCTCACAGCCAAATTAAATCAAATAACGGTATCATTGGGGGTTTGTTTGTTTATTTAAAAAAAGATGACGATTTTCGGCAGAGTGGGAGGTTTTCCAGCTCTTTTGGGGGACAGAAGACAAGGCCTATATGGAAAATCCTGCTTTTCAGAGCAGTCTTGTCACTGTCTTTCATGAATGACCTTCAGACCATGGCTTCCGTGGGCCTCAGTTTCTATTCTGCAAAACGAAGATGGAGAATTAGTTTGCTTGAGTATGCTGTGGAAGTAGGAGCCCCATAGACACAAAGTGAATATGCCACAGTGGTAGTGAAAGTGTTTGGTTTGTGGTTAAAAGGAAAGATCTGTTGTCACAAACAGCCCATGTCATCAGACAAGACACGGATCATGGTTCTGCAACTCCCATTTTTATTGTTTCCTCACTAATTATTGACGCAGAAGGACTAGATTCACTCCCCCGCCTCCCCAAACATGGATTCTTCGGCATCATATCCAACTAAATAAAGTACGCACATGATTTTTAAAAAATTGCCTGTGTGGCAGAGTTGGATGGCCTCGTTTTATGTGAAATATGGGAGGTAAAAGAGCATGAGAATGCCTCACTTCTCAGTTGGGAGCACGAGATGTTCTTATCCATTTTCTATGTAATGAGGACGTGGCCCAATGAGGGCCCAGTTCTCTAGATTTTCGGGTGATCCTGTTTCTGGAAGTTTGTGATGACATGAAACGGGGTAAGGCTCTCTATTTCACTGCACGTGCTGGTATTCTGTGGCTGGTCCATGTTGGCTTACTGCATGGTAGAGAGGATATGCCTTTTGATCGACTGCTAAAAGAGCGCTGAGAACTTACGAAAGGCGTTAACTGACCAAATCAGTCTGTCTGTCTTTCCTGGTGGTAAGTGAGGAGATCACTGCTGTAATAAGCCTGAAGGCAGAGAGAGATGGCCTTGGAAGCTGGGATAAGGATAGACTGGCTGATTCGACAACCTTCCCCACAGCCCATCACATGTAGTTGCATAAGCTCTGTGAGTTCTTATCCTAACTTCCATTTGTTTGTGAGTCAGGTCCCCAGAGGGCAGCTACGTCCTCATTAGTATCCTGGGGGGTACCACAGAGAGGCAGCCAGGATATTCTTCTAATACTGTTATCTTTAGGCCCCCTCCCCATTCCAATGTGTTTTTCCCAGTATTAATTGCCAGTTATCGTTAGTATCTCTCCAACATCAGGGATAGGACCCCTCTTTCAATTTAACCAGCTAACATCAATTAGCTTTTACAAAGGGATATTTCTTGAGAAGACAGCAAGAATAAAAGTCCAGCACTGGATGGACTTTCCCCTCTCTGTTGCTTCACTCTATGGGGAGAGTGGACTCAAACTTAAAATGGTAGCTACAGGTTCACTTCATCAGGTTCACTTCAAAATTCTCCCTGCCATTGGATTAGTCACTTCATTGCTTCAGGACATGACATCTCAGCTACTTGGTCAAGCCGATTGCTTCTCGATGCTCCACAGGCACATTTGGTTTTGCTAAAAGTGAACTCTTATAGGGCCTCCAGTTCCTGGATCTTCAGCAGCTTGAAACGTGTGAAGTCATATCTATCTCTAGTAGTCCTCCATCTAAGAGAAGGAAAGAATAAATACAAGACATAGAAAAACAGCTGTCCTAGGCTCCTTGCCATGTGTTGGTCAGGGTTGGGGGGGAGGGGTGGGAAGTCAGACATTTGCCCTCCCTCCTCTCTGTATGTGTACACATACACACACACACACACACACACGTCTCTCTCTTACTATCCATGTCTGCCTCTATGTCTCTCTCTCTTTATCTCTGTCCACCTCTGTCTCTGATTCTCTTTCTCTCTGTTTGTCTCTGTCTGACTGTCATTCTCTCTCTCTCTTCTCTCTCTTTGTCTGACTTTCTTCCTCTCCGTCTGACTCTATCTTTCCTCTCTCCGATTCTGGCTCTGTGAAACTCTTTCTCTCTTTGTGTGTCTATCTCTGTTTCTGTCTATCTGACTCTCTGTCTCTTTGTCTCTCTTTGTTTCTCTCTCTCTCTGTTTCTCTCTCTCTGTCTATCTCTTTCTCTGGAGGTTTACAACAATTCTTGCCTTGCTCAGCATGGTGGGGTGAGGGGAAGGGGGGGAGAGAGAGAGAGGGAGAGAGAGAGAGAGAGAGAGAGAGAGAGAGAGAGAGAGAGAGAGAGAGAGAGAGAGAGAGATTTAGCTGGCTAATGCTTTTTGTATGCATTTAGTTCCCCTTCAGCAGCCAATCTAAAGGCTCCTCTCCACCATGTAGTAACCAGCCAGAACCAGCCCCAGAACTGCTGCATATGTTCTGGAGTAGAGAGCTCGGGTCCTCCCCTCCACATCAGCGTGGACTTCCAGGATCATGGTCACCAAACATCCATAGAGAGCACTACATCATGCAGAAGCAGGCATCTACTGAACATGCACTCATTATACCTAAATAGCTAAAAATTCATGATAAGATCACCATTTTAGACCTTGGAGGCCAACTAGTCCAACACCATTGCTTTACAGAAGAGGACATACCCAGGAGGATTAAGTGACTTTCCCAGGGTCACCAAGGTATTAAGTGATTGAAGGGAGATTTAAACCCATGTCCTCTGGCTCCTTCCCTTGTACCATAGAGCTTTTTAATACATCCCTTTAAGAAGAGAAACTTTTGAAATGTTCACTAGTTTAGATGGAAATCTTTCTAAAATGTATTATGCACTTCCTTGCCATCTTAAACATGGGACACTTAATATGATTCAACATCTTTGAAAAAAAATTAATGTCATCATTTTGAATATCCATTATTGTGCCATGTTGTAATGCAGTTTTGCTTTCAGGAGTTACTGAAGTGTGTAAGACTATTTTCCCATATACTAAATGGTCCCTAGTGGACCTGCTTCTATTAGTTTTCCTGTCTGTTTCTTTGTTGCTATTGTTGTTCAGTGATGGCTGATTCTCTGTGACACCATGAACCATTCTGTTCATGGAGTTTTCTTGGCAAAGATACTGCAGTGGTTTGCCATTTCTTTCTGAGGCAAACAGAGGTTAAGTGACTTGCCCAGGGTCACACAGCTAGTAAGGGTCTGAGGCTGAATTTGAGCTTATACCTTCCTGACCCCAGTCTCAGCACTGTATCCATTGAGCCATCTAGCTACCCCCCTAAAATAATAGGTAGCATTTATATAGCACTTACTATGTACTAGGCACATAGATAAACACTTTTACAAATATTATCTTATTTGATCCTCACAACAACCCTGGAGGTAGGTATTATTATTATCTCTATTTTACAGTTGAGGAAACTGAGGCATACAGAATTTAAATGAGTTATCCAAGGTCACACAGCTAGTATCTGAGGTGGGATTTGAACTCAGATCTTCCTGATTCCAGACCCAGCGCTCTACCCTCTACTCCACCTAGCTGTCTCTTTCTTGCTGTCAATCAATCAACAAGTATTTATTAAGCACTATCTGCTGAGCCATGAGGATATATAAACAACAGTCAAAAAGGTCTTGCCCTCAAAGAGCTTACATTCTATCCCTCAGTTGTAATTTTTTAGTCATTATACTTGCCTCTAGCATACCTTCTTCCCTAGACCTCCCCTTCACATGAATATTTATTTGTTGTTTTTAATCTGCTCTGGGTTAGGAAACCAGATAATTAAGCTTGAAGGTTCAAATAAATGATTTCCTCTAAGCATGGCTGAGCTAGAGCCAGTTTGAAGGAGTTCCTAAGAGCTGATTGTTAAGTGTGTGTGTGTGTGTGTGTGTGTGTGTGTGTGTGAGAAAGAGAGAGAGAGTATTTACACCTTAGAAATTTAACCAGTGCTGCAGATCAGGGCTTAATTTATTGTTTTGTTGATTGTCTAGACTTAAATCTGGATGGAAAAAAATGTTAATAATACAGATTAAACTTAAAAGTGTGGTGTGCCTCCATTTTTCCCCCATTGGAGAGCTGGTTGTTAAATGTTTACCAGCACACCCCTATCTGGAGGTATTATCCATGGATTCCACTGTCATGGGCATTTATATTCATGTAAAAAGCGCAATTAGTTTCTTTATTATGATTCTTTCTCATAGGAAGAAAAAAGCAAGCAGGTAGGTATGGTACCCTACAGGGGGATGCCCTTTTGTTGGGTTTTCAGCCCTGGATTCCTTCTCTTGTGGTGTGTTTAGGGTTGAATTACTTCCATTGCAGAAGGAAAGGTATAATAGAATTAGAAATAAGCCTAGAGAACTGCAACTAAATGTCAAAATCCAAGGGCATATTGGGGAGAAGTGAAGGCTGGGATGATGGTTAAACCCTTTGAAATGTGAGCAGTGTCAATCTAGCACAAATCTCGCCCAATATGGTCTGCTTCAAGCTGTATTCAGGTTCAAGGTACTCCTTGCATTAACATCTGTTTAAATCCACCTGAGCCCCCATTTATTATACACTTTTACTGGACTAAACTAAATTACTCATTAAGCAAAAGGCATTTAATTAAACAGAATGGCAAGATAAGCAATAATGAAAGGCAGCCCCCCTCCTTCCGCAGTATATTCACAGGATTATAAGAAGTCAGTCGGTCAATGATCATTTATTAAGACCTGCTATATGTCCGGCACTGTGCTAATCTGGGAATACAGATACAAGTGGGAAAATGGAAAGACAGCCCCTGTCCTCAAGGAGCTTACATTCTAATGGGAGAAGAAGATAATATATAAAAGGAAGCTGAAAATGGGAGGGGGAGAAGGTGACACAAAGGTACCCAGAGCATGGGGACATGGTAGAAGAAGTCTAGAGAGCAGCCTGGAGGAGAATGCACTGTGGCTGATCTGGCCACCCACCTTACATGGAGGTCCTGGAAGGAGCCCTCCTTTAGGAGAGAGGCCAAACAAGCAGAGGGCAATTCCAATGTATGAGTTCCAGGGCTGGGGTGGAAGGAGAGCCTTCTATACAAAAGAAACTCCCCATGCCAAGGTGCTATCATTCATGGAGAATGGCAAGCAGGCCAGTTTGGCTGAATGGAAGAGTCCCCTAGGAAGAGTAATCTGATGAAAGTTTGGAAAGCCAGGTTGGGGCCAGGTAATGAAAGTCTCTGGTGCCAAATAAAGTCATTTTTATTTTCTCTTGGAGGCAATAGGGAGCTGCTAGAACTTGAACTAGAGGGTGACAGAGTCACTGTGCTTTAGGGATATTGCTTTGGCAGCTGTGTGGGGAATAGAATGAAGAGAGGAAAGTGAAGAGACCCGGAGACAGTTGTTTCAACAGTCCAGGTAATAAACAATGAGGGCCTTCATCAAGGGAGCATGGAAGTAGGGCTAGAGAAAGGGAAAGATAATAGAGACAGAGATGTAGTGAAGATGGATCCAATAAGACATGGCGACCGAATGCAAGCTGCTGGGTTTTTTTTGCTTGTTTGTTTTTGGTAGGAAGCATAAACCGATTCAAACAGGGTTTAAATATATATATATATAAAAAATATATATAAATAAATATATATATAAATATATAAATAAATGTGTGTGTATATATATATACATACATACATACATATATACATATATACACACACACATACATATATATACATACACACACACACACACACACACACACATATATATATATATATATATACATATACATATAAAAAACAAATAGGAGATTGCTAAACATATACCAAGAGAGCTGGGTCAAGGTTGGCATCTGGGAGAACCTTCCAGTGGGGCATGTCACTTGAGGCAGCTCTTGTCAACAGTATATTAGGTTAGCATGATTCTCCTGACCTGACCCTGTGATCATGCCTTAGTTCTTATTACAGCAGAATTTATTAGCAAATGCTTCTGGAATGAAAAGCAACTTCCTTATAAGCGTGGACCAATATTCCCTGGGGCAGGGTCTTTGTGACCATGTAGTGCCTTTCATAGCCCAGTTTGCAGGGCCCAGGGACTAAAAGAAAGTTGTTTTTGAATGCCTTCCTATTTGAAAAATGTTTAGTACGTTCCCCAGCACATCTCTTGCTTCATTACCCCTGTGCCTTTGAAGGGAAATGTTTATCTTTAGCAAGGAAATATAACCAAATTGGGACACCCACATTCTCTTGGCTCAGGGCCTCAATGTAGGGCCTCAGTGCAACCCCACAGGTAACCCGAATGCCTTCCCAGTCCACTGGCAGTGGCCCTGGAACCCCTGGTATCTGAACAGGGAACATTTGTCAGAGTGGGAGAGAGCAGGCAGATCTATGCTGGAGCCCTTGGGGTCTGGCCAAGAGGGAGTTCCCAAATATCAAGAAATTGTTCAGAGCTGAATGATAAGCACACCTCAGGTCCCAGCTGGTCTGATGTAAGTGGTGTTATTAGCCTGGGTTTTTCTTTTATCACAGCTTCCCTTAATCTCTTAATCATGATTTCCTAGGAACAGCCCAGAACTTCCTCCCCAGAGGAAGGGTTTAAAAACAGAATAGAAGGAACACGAGTCATTATTTTTCTTTTTTAAAGGTGTGATGTTGACTGTGGTGGTGGTGGTGATGGGGAAGGGGGAGTTAAAAGTCCTTTTTCCTAGTTTACCCACACTTTGGGAAGCTATTCTGATTCTATACTTCTGCCCCAAGATATCTAGGAAAAACCACTCTATCCTCCCATGCTCTTTCCATCCCTCAAACATACAAGATGGGAACTGAAGCCTTGGAGGAGATTTGCCATTTCTAAAGGGACCAAAGTTTCCACTGCTGGCATAAATCAGACAGTAACATCTTCCCTTTGTACAAACGGTGCGTGTGTTGTTGTATTTTTAACATCCTGTGTGTTTTAATTGTGCCAAATGGGCATGGAGTGCTGACCTAACTGCAGTTATTACATAGGAGCTTGTCATAAGGGCTTCCTCCACTCCCCCTTTCCCACCACTTGATTTAGGGACAAGGTCAGAAAATCTCATCCCATGAAACTGAGAAAAAGATAAAGACTGGCCATAGGATCTCATTGGTTTAGGAAACTCAGGTGATGCGAGGTCCTCTATGAGTGTAGGTCACCATCTTCTCTGAAACTTGGAATCTTACTTACCTGAATACTGAGAAGTTAAATGATTGAACCAGGAAAAAATAGAAAGAATTTGTCAGAGGTCAACCTCTGACAAAGGCTAGCTCTCTAGTCCCTATGACAGGCTGCCTCTTCTTTTCTGAAATGGAAGCTAACAGAAAGCGAGATAAACGAAAGAGATTGACTGTCTACAAAAATAGTCTCCCACTCCTGAAACAGTTTGTGAATGGGATGCTAAGACTCTTGGAAGCTCTCTTTGGGAGACAGCACTTTTAAAATGTAGCTGATGTAGAATAAGTTGGAATCATTTTAACATCTTTAAGCTAATGCCATATCAAAAGGGGGAGTGTTTGAATATATAACCTAGAAAAGAGAGAGAGACAGAGAGACAGAGAGAGAAAGACAGAGAGAGACAGAGTGAGAAAGACAGAGAGAGAGAGACAGAGTGAGAAAGACAGAGAGAGAGAGAGAGAGGGAGAGAGAGAGACAGAGAGACAGACAGAGAGCGAGACAGAGAGAGAGAGAGAGAGAGAGAGAGAGAGAGAGAGAGAGAGAGAGAGACTGATTAGGGATTTACTAGGATTTATTTAATCTTATCCAAAAGAAGAAAGAAGACCAAGATATTCTGGTCTACGTGACAGATAGGCAGCAGATAGGCAGCTTCTGTGATGAAGAGGGTACTTCTAGCTATTATCTCACAGAGGGCAAAGGAAAGACATCTGGTCAGATTGATCAGAATGGGAGTAAGAGATACCATTAAAGAGCCATATTACAGAATGAAAAGATGGACAGGGGGTAGCTAGGTGGCGTAGTGGATAGAGCACCAGCCCTGGAGTCAGGAGGACCTGAGTTCAAATCTAGCCTCAGACACATAATACTCACGAGCTGTGTGACCCTGGGCAAGTCACTTAACCCAAATTGTCTCACCCCCCTCCCCCCCAAAAAATGGACTGGTTAGGTAGCAAGATGGGGAAGGGAATAAGCATTGCTATAGTACCTACCATGTGCCAGGTACTATACTGAGAACTTTACAAATATTATATATCATTTGTTCTTCACAACAACCCTACAAGGTAGGTGCTATTATTATTTCCATTTTACAGTTGAGGAAACTGAGGCAAAAAGAGACTTAAGTCACTTGTTCAGAGTCACACAGCTAATAAGTGACCTAGTCTGGATTTGAACTCAGGTCTTCCTGACTCTAAGCCTAGCACTCTATCCCTTGAACCACCTAACTGCCATGAGGGAAGGATGACAAGTAGATGGCCAGAATGCTTTATTGCTATCCTCTGGATGTCAGGAGAAATTGAAGAAGGCCTCCAGCACATTTGGTGGACCAATTCCAGGTCGTTGGATGGCAAACTTTTGGAAGGACATGGATGAGAGTGGTATAGGGAGGACAGGCATGGATAGGTTGTAAGCTGCATAATTGGAGGGTACTCCAGAAGTTTTTGAATATGTCCATAAAACCTCCTTACCCTACATTTACCCTTCATCCCTCCCCCCCCCGCCAAACTCCAAGAAAATGAGACTATGGCCCAGAGGACAAGAGGACAAGCATTCAAGGACAAGAAAAGGGATGATGGCTCCACCACTCCTTTTTAGGACTGGCTGGTGAGTCCGCGTCCCCTGCTGTGAAATGGGCTAGCCATGGTCACAGGTGGTTGGAGTTCCTTCTGATTCTGGGAGAAGCACCAGCCCTCCTGAATTCAATCTCACATAGGATCCTGAGTTCCATACCGTGAGCTAAGTCCATTAGGCCCTGGGCCATGAGTCAGAGGATTAGAGCTCCTCCAGAGTTCTGACATTGGTATTGTTGACTGGTCCCACTAGATTTCAGAGGTTCTTAGTTGGTTTTGTGCCATAGACCCCTTTGGGATTCTGGGGAATCTTATGTACCTCTTCTCAGAATAATGTTTTTTATTTTATAACAAAATACATAGGATTACCGACGAAACCAATTATATTGAAAGGCAGTTATAAAAGTCCATGGACCTTAAATTAAGAATCCCTGTAATAGAGGAATTAGTTAAATAACCTATAGGGTCGGGGTGGGGGAGGTGGGCTGGTATCTACTGAGACGATAGAATTTAGCATTCTATCTTTCATGACATGAGCAAATCATCAAGCTGGTGTGGGACTCCTCAGTGAGTGGTTATCATCGCCACTTGGTGGTCAAATTTCACTTGATCCTCATAACAAACACTTTTTCATAGGTACTACCAGTGTCTGATAAGTACTACCAGTGTTATAATTCCCATTTTAGAGATGAGAAAACTAAACTCAGAAGTCAAGTAATTTGCCCAGGATTGCACTGGGTTTTTTGGGTTTTTTTGGGGGGGGGTGTTGTTTGTTTTTTAGCTGCATTGAATTTAATTCAACAAGCATGTCATAATTTGCTGTGGCTGGGGATACAAAGAAAAAACCACAAAGAAGTTCCATTATCAAGGAATTTACATTCGACTGAAATGTGACCTATTATTTTTATTATTTATCTTCATTTCTCCAGACCCACAACTTAGTGTAGCATCGTGTACACTGTAGCACTTAATACGTATTTGTTGAGTATCACTTGATTTTGGATGGCTTGGTGACCAAGGGAATGCCCAACTGGAAGAGTCAGATGACTTTTAGATACATTGATAGTATGTCTATTTCATGGAAAGGTTGTCAGATCCATCTTAAGTGGGTGGGGTAAAGTTTATAGTCTCATGTAGATAAAGCAAAATCTGACCATGACACTTCCTTGCTCAATAAATTTCAATGGCTCTCTAGTGACTAAAGGATGAAATGCTAATAACTCTTTGGTATTTAAAGCCTTTTACAAGCTGGATCCATCTTATTTTTCCAGACTTGTTGCCTATAACCATTCTTTTAACCTACTTGCTGTTCCCATCATTTGGTGCCCCATATCCAGTCTCTATGCCTTTGCCCAGGCTGTCTTCCATGCCTGAAGTGCATTCTACTTTAACCTCTGCCTCTAAGAGCCCTCGCTTCCTCCAAAGCTGTCATGTGTTGTCTCCTGTTCTGAGCTTTTCCTGATGCTCTTTAACTATCAGCACCCACTCTTTCCTTCCAAAGTTATATATAGACTCACCTCCCTCCACCTTATGAATGTTAGCTCCTTGAAGGCAGCAACTTTTGTCTTCACATCTCCCTTCCCTAGCACAGTGCCTTCAAATGGAGTTACTTAATTAATGCTTGTTGGATTGAGTTGGATGCCTACCATTTCATAGCTATTTCTGGAATCAGGGCACCACCTGTGATCCCAGGGACATAGCCAAGTTAAAGTGGGTCATGGTGAATGGGATTCATGGTTCATGAGAAATATTGATTTGTTTTGTTTTTCTAAAAAGGAAAAAAAAGGTGCATCTTTTCAGAAGCATAGGATAAATATGAATTGTTGGCAAAGAATGTTTACCCGAGATTGCCCAAGGGCTTCCTGACAGACTAAATGTAATTTAGAAATATAATATTTCCAGAACCTGATTGAAATCTGGGAAATACAGGAGGTCCTTTAGGAACATCTGCAATATAAAATTAGTAACCAGGACTTTCTCTTTTTTTTCCCTAACAACTTGTAATAGTAAAAGAATTTACGCCATAAGGAAAGAAAAGGAAAAGGTAATATACAGCTATATGATCAGATTGAGGAAGGAATAAGGGAATAAAGACAGGGAAGCTTTGGCTCACATCCCAAGTAGCTTCAGGTATTGTGCGTCTAAAGGCAGCAAGGACTCTTGGGGAGTCAGTTTAGCATAATTGATAACATGCTGGACTGGAATCAGAAAGAACTATGTTCAAATCTCTCTTTGGATACTTGCTGTGTGATTATAGGCCAGTCAGTTAAATCTCTTTGAGCTTCAGTCAATCAGTAAACATTTATTAAGTGCCTACTATGTGCCAGGCATTGTGCTAAGTGGTAGGGATACAAAGAAGAGACAAAAGACAGTCCCAGTCCAAAATGAGCTTACAATCTAATGCAAACAAATATATGTATATATGTACATATATACATACATATATATATATACATACATATATATATATATACATATACATATATATATATATATATATATATATATGAAGCCTCCAACTTCCTTATCTGGAGACTGAGGAGAATAATAGGCCATACTTCACAGTTGGGAAGTTCGTGTGCCATTTTCTGTGTGTCAAGCTTTTGCACTATTAAAGCGCTATATAAATATGAGTTATTATTATTATTATCATTATTTTGGTCTTTCTGCCATTTAGCCACCGTGACAATATCCTACCTGACCCCACTACGTGACCAATGCTTACTTGCTGGGGCTCTGCATTGAGATATGATATGGAGCTGTAGTCGTCATGGAGCTTTGAAAAACCTGTCTGTGGCTCTGAAGGATTCAGAGCCATCATCTCCTGGCACCTGTAGAACTCCTCCCAACCCCCAAACCATAGAGAATTATAGATAAAAGCATCCTCAGATGCCATCTAATATCTGTGCAGGAATCACCTCCATAACATCTTTAACAATTTGTCTTCAGGCTTCCACTTAAAGCCTTCCAGCAATAGGAAACTCATTAACTTTTGAGAAAACCCATTCCTCTTTTCAAGTCCTATAATTGTAAGGAAATTGTTCTTTTAAATCTGCCAGAAATCTAACTCTGCATCTTCAGCCCACTGCTCTTAGTTCTACTCTGTGGGGCCAAGTAGGATAAATCTAATCCCTCTTGCATATGATACCCTTTTCCAGTACTTGAGATTAGATATCACGTAACCCATCTTAGTTTTTTCTGCTTTGGGTTCCAGTTTCCCAGCTCCTTCAGTCACTCTCCATTTTTGAGAACCCCCTCACCATCCTGGTAACTGTCCTCTGAACATATTTAATGCACATATTGATTAAGGACCTACTATGTGCAAGGCACTGTACTAGGCTTGCCAGTGATGTGAGCTCAATCAACCAAGATTCTAACCAACATCCACCCAGGACAGAGTACCAAGGAACTCAAACCTACCTCATCATCTGACCAGATGGGTAAAAGAAATATTGTAAAGAACTTCATAAACCTGAAAACACTATATGAGTGCCAGCTCTTCCTCCTTCTAGATATTAGCTTCTATTAATATAGCCTAAGATCACAGTAGAGAGGCAAAATGCCTTAATGGATAGAGAGCTGACCTCAAGAGTCAGGAAGACAGGTTCAAGAACAAGGATCTAGCCGCTTACACGTTTTGACCATGTGACCCTGGACAAGTGTCCAATGAGTGCCCTCAGGCAGCTAAGCAGTTGCCAGTTTCAGAGGGTGTTTCCTCACTGGGAATTATCCCTGTAAGTGAAATCACAAGTCTGGTCCAAAACCAGCTCATTTTATCTTTGTTGACTGCCATATCATGCGGTTGAATCATACTGAGTATGTCTATAACCCAGGTGGAAGGCATTCTATTTTTTGTGTTCAGTTGTTTTTCAGTCATATCCAACCCTTTGTGACCTCATTTGGGGTTTTCTTGGCAAAGACACTGGAGTGGTTTGCCATTTCCTTATCCAGTGTCAAACAGAGGTTATGTGATTTGCCCAGGGTGACACAGCTGGGAAGTGTCTGAGGTTGGATTTGAACTCAGGTCTTCCTGATTTCAGACCCAGTGCTCTATCTACTGAGCCACCAGTTGCCTCCGTATTTTATTTATCCCTATTAAAATTAGTCCTATTAGGCTCATTCTGATCCATTGAAATCTTTTTAGATCTCAGTTCTGTCATCCAGTATGGTAGCTGTCCCATCCAGCTCCAGACCATTCACAGACCTATTAGGCACATTACTTGTGCTTTCATTGAAGCAATTAGAGGCAATAGGGTATTTGGAGTCAGAGCCCCCCTAGGTTAGAATTCCAACTCTACTGGCATAGACACCCAGAATCTCAAGAGCTGAAAAGGACTTACACAGCCATCTAGTCCAATCCATACCTGATTGAGAATCCATTCTACAACAAACACCTAGCCTTGGATTGAAGGTCTCAATAAAAGAGAACCCATTCCCTTCCAAGGCAGCTCATTACACTTTGGGATTGCTCTAACTGTTAGAAAGTTTTTCCTTTTATAGCATCTCCTCTGGGCTACTTCCCCAACTCCCATCTATGCTGGACAGCCAGGCTCCCAAAGGAAGGCTGACTGATGCTTTCCCAGGGTTCTAAGGGTAATCCTGATGATCATTGGGGTTTTTACTATTGATCATAAGTCTCCACCCATTGATTATCAGTCAGAGCTAGTTTTCAGAAAGCATATCTAATAAGCAGGTATAGCAAGGACAGTTGCTACAGAAATATGCCTCCAAATTGGAAACACATTCTCCTTTTACATTGGTCAGCAGGTGGTACAATGGATAGAGTGCTGAGTTCAAATCCAGCCTCAGGTGCTTACTAGCTGTGTGACTCCCAGGAAACTCACATAACCTCTGTTTGTTCAATAGCACCTCACAGGGTTGCTGTGAGGATCAAATGAGATAGTATTTGTAAAGTGCTTAGTGCAGTGCCTGGCACCTAGTAGGTGCTATAGAAATGCTTATTCCTTTCCCTTCTCTGGAGAAAGTGGGCTCAAACCTAGAGAAGACCTGTGCCCGAGGGTAAACCCACAGCATCCTGCTTAGTGGAAGTCCTTTTCTCCTGCGGAATGTTCCTGAAGTTCCCCTTAGGTGTAGCTCCTTGCTGGGATGTGAGAGTCAGTGCCCTTATAAAGAGTTCCTTTTTTTTTTTCTTAAGACTGAATCTCCCTATCTTGCCCATTTTGGAGGTGTGGTGGTCTGGGGATGCTGTGACTTCCAGGACTCTTGGATTTATCTGCCTGTTTGGTGGCAGTTGGTGTTGGTGTTGGCAAGAAAAGTAGGCGCCTTCTCAACAGGCGCTATTTCCCCAAATTATGGCTTCAATGGCTGGGATGGAAACAGGACCAGAAGCCTAGGAGCTACTGCTATTCCCAAGGTCCTTGGGTTTAGCATTCCATTGAGGTCTAAAGAGAGGTGTGGGGTTGAGGTGGTGATGGTGGTGGTTTGACGTGCCTGGCATGTGCTAGCTCCCCTCTCGACTACTGGGTGCCTTGTGACTTCAGTAATTAGAGGTGAGAGGCAGCCATAAGAACTAATGGGACCAGAAAGGGATTCTCTTAGGAGGCGACCCATAAGTTGAGTCTTAAGTCAAGTTAGGGAGCCTAAGAGGCAGAGGTGAGGAGGGAGTTCATTGACTCATTGATCGCCACTCTTTGGATCTAGTCATTCCACCAGTTCTCATTCCAACTGCATTGCCATCTAATTTACATCTATTTCTTTTGTCTGCAAAGATATGGAAGGCTACCAGATGCTTGGCTGAAATCCTCATATACCAGGGTTATACATCACCCTGGTTAAAAAAAAAAAAAGTGGTTAGTCTGGAATGACTTGTTCCTGGTGAAACTGTGCTGACTTGTACTGATCACTCCTTCTCTCTCTAAGTGCTCCTAAACCATTTCTTAAATGAAACATTCTGGAATTTTGCCAGTATCACAGTAAAACTTACCAGTCTACAGTTTGAATAATTCGCCTCCTTTACCTCTCTGAAAATTGGGCCATTTGCTTTTCTCTAATCATGTACGTCTCCCATTTGCCACAGTTTTTCATAATTCGTTGACATTGGCTCAGCATTGACGTCCACAGTGTCTTTCAGTCCCTGGAGTATAGTTCATTTGGGCCAGATGTCTAAAATTCATTGAAGATAGCTGCATGTTCTTTTATCACCTCCCCAATCTTCTTGGATTTCATTTCCCTGCTAATTATTTGTGTTCTACTTTCCTGGTCTGAAGATCATTCTTCTTGGTAGAGGAATGGGAGCACAGTTGGCACTGAATAGCTCTGCCTTCACTCTATTGTCTATTTTCACTGTCTCTTTTATCCTAAGCAACAATCTTAAACCATTTTTATCATCCTTTTGTCCTCAACATAGCTTTTTTTAAAAGGGCACTTTTTATTATCCTTAGCATTTATTATGAGCTTTAACACTTAATTAGTCAATGAATAAACAATTTATTAAGTGCTTACTATGTACCAGGCACTGTGATGAGTGCAAGAGATACAAAAAAAGGGCAAAAAACAGTCCCTGTTTGCAGGGAGCTTACCATCTAATGAGAGAGATAACACACAAATAAATATACACAAAGCAAGCTATATACAGGATAAAAAGGAAATAATTAGCAGAGGGAAGGCACTAGATTTAAGAGAGGATTGATATTTATTTCAGTAAAAGAAGGAATTTTAATTGGGACTTAAAGGAAGTCAGTAAGTGGAGCAGATTCCTGAAGTTCTTGTAAGACCATGCCATCCTTTTGAATTCGGCCATATCTATCTGCCCTTGGTAGAATGTTCTCTGCAGTTTTCTCTTAATCTGACCTGGATGAGTTCCTTGCACAACCCCACCATTCTCTAGACCAGGGATTTTTAACCATTTTTGTGTGACGAACCCCCTTGGCAGTGTGGTGAAACCTGTGGACTCTTTCTCAGAATAATCTTATAAATGCAATAAATAAAATTCATAGGATTAAAAAGGAAACCAAAAGTTAGTGAAAATAAAGATATAGTTTTTTTTTTTCCCATCCAAGTTTATAAACTCTCATGGACCTCAGGTTGAGTCCTTTTCTAGACATTTTTCTCCTTTATTCCTCATTGGAACAATTGATACTTATATTATCAGAATTTTATTCTTAAAGCCTTCATTCTTTTTGAGTGGTATCAGATGTTGATGTCTTTAAAAGGCACCTATGAATATCACATCCTATAATTATTACACATGTTGTTGCAATATTTGGGAGAGGTCGGGAACTTCGTCACCCTTTTCTACTTTAGGCCTTCCATTCCAGAATGGTTTGATATATGGGTAGAGTGCAAGAAGGGCATAGGATGTATAAGTGGGTCTGTGGCTCTTTATACAATATGGCTGGTCATTCATTTTTGGCAACATCTGGTAATCAGATGTAGGAAGGCAGAACTATGAGAGAAGTCCATCCTTATCATCACTTCCCCTATGCTCCTATAGTAAGCTGCCCCTCTCTAATATGCTTATTATTACAAATGATTAATGTATTTATGAATGATCTATTAATGTATTTGTGAGAAGCAGCATGACCTTGCAATCCCTTCTCTTGGTTCACCTCCTACACCCCTCTCTAGCCAACCAGACCGTGCTCTGGAGGAACTTCTGCCCTGTTGTCCTGATTGGTAACACTTCTCCTGGACCATCATTTAGGAGAACCACAGTCACTATCTCTCACTTCATTCCATACCCTCTGTCCACCTCCTCTTCATCAACTCCCCTGCAACCACACCGGTGTGCCTTTCCCCTTTTCCACATCCTCCCACTCCCACCCCAACGTCCAGTTTTAGTACCATGAACCAGTGAATCATGATCAAATTAATTCTGCCATTGTTCCTGGAGGTGGGTGTGGGAACCTACATAAATAAATAGTCTTCCTCCCTCAGCATCTAGCTCAGTGAGCCTTAAACATAGTAAGTTCCTAAACTATGTTGCCTCAGATTTGAAGGAGGCAGCACATTTCCAATTTAAGCCCTTATTGGTAAGTGAAATTTAAATATGAATCACCATTCATTCTCCCTTCCCCCACTGCCTGAACTACGGCCTAGGTTGCTTCTATTTCCAGTCCTATCCTTTCTGGCAGTTAATGAGATGAATTGTGGGCTCCATACAAAATTTAATAACAGCTGTTTCTTTCTCTGCCTACTGTACTTTGAAATGATGACGGTCTTATTTGCACAGCAGCCCGAGGTATGAAAATCTGAACTGGCAGGAGCCAGGAGTCTTTAAATTTAACCAGAATCATATGGTTTTTCAGATTGGCTTTTATAAAATGTTGTCAGCACCACCTCTCATGCAAACTTAACGATTAGCGCTGCAAATGGATAAATGATTGCTGCTCTCCCTCTTGGCTGTTAATTAATAATACCTCACAGGTGTGGGTGCTACTGGAGGCTTTGTGTTGAATTAATGTTAAAGGGATGAAATTACAAAATGAAACAAGCTTGTGGAAAATTAGTGAATGGTTGAAATTTAGAGCTAAAGTACCGAAATTCAGTTCTAGGCAAAAAGAAATGGAAAATATAGGTCTTGGTGACTTCCAAGCCCCAAGCTTAAAGTTTTATATTTTTCCTGGCCAGTTATGATATTATTAATTCAGATAATTGTGCAGAGAACATCTGCCTTCATTTTATTGGATCATATAAGAGAGAAAGAAACCCTAAGCTTGGAGCTAACCTGAAAAGGAGCCTTTTCTAAGCCGACAAATATTTAGATTCTTCAGGGATTTTCAGTGGTGCAGATTACGGCTCCTCTGTGCACTAGCATCTGATCTTTATGATTTTTCTGGGGGGCTGGGGGTGAGGTGGGGCATGGTTGAAAATTTCATGGCCCTGTGGCCAAGGCTTTTGAGATCAGCCCTCTCTGAACTTAGCAAGGTTGGACCTTGAATAACACCAGCTTGACAGGATCTGCTAAAGCTTGTGCTGCAGTGGTGTGATCTTTAAGAGTCCAAGCTCACCTCTAAGCACCCTAAGAATACTTTAGTGATGATAGATTCACTAAATCAGCAAGTACTTATTAAGTGCCTACTATATACTTGACTCTATTCTAGACACTGGGAATACAGAAAAAAAAATAATAATGGTTCTGGCCCTCAAGGAAGCTCATGTTTCTATCAGAGGAGACAGTATGTACAAATATATTTACAAACTATATTCATAATAAATAAGAAGTAATTGGGAGGGGGTGTACCCACCCATAGCTGGAAGGAGTAGGAAAGATTTCATATGGAAAGTGGTATTTGAATGGAACTTTGAAGGAAAGATAGAGATTCTAAGAGATAGAGGTAAGGAGCAAGTGCATTCTAGGCATGGGGAATAATTTTTGTTGTTGTTTAATCATTTTCTGTCACGTCTGACTCTTTGTGACCCAATTTGGGGTTTTCTTGGCAAAGATACTGGAATGGTTTGCCATTTCCTTCTCCGGCTCACTTTACAGATGAGGAAACTAAGGCAAAAAAGGTAAAGTGATTTACCCAAGGTCACACAGCTAGTAAGTGTCTGAGGCCAGATTTGAACTCATAAAGACGAATCTTCCTGATTCCAGGTCTGTGCCTATCCACTATGTCACCTCACTGCCCATGGGGAATAATAGCTTGTACAAAATCACAGAGAATAGAGATGGAGTGTTATATGAGGGACATTAAGAAAGCCCTTTTAGCTGAAATGTAACTGGAGGTGAAGATGGAGAGTCAGGTTGTAAAGGGGTTTAGATGCAAACCAGAGGAGTCCATATATCATCTTAGAGGCAATAGGGAGCAATTGGAGTTTATTGAGCAGGGAAAGGGCATGGTGAGACCTGTAGTTTAGGAATATCAGTGTGGCCTCTGAGTGCGGGGTAGACTGGAGAAGGCAAGGAAATCAGTTAGAGGGCCATTGTAATAGTCCAGGCAAGAGGTGATGAGGGCCTGAAACAGGTTGATAGCTGTGTGAGTTGGAGGAGATAAATGGGAGAGGGAAGAGAGTGATTCCGGCGACAGCATATTTGTAACAGCATTTCTGAGATTCACTCATTTGGTAACGGCTCATAATGAACCTCAGACAGACCCTTGCATTTTCAGGAACCTTCTGTTTTGTTTCTTTATTATTCTCATGGTACTCACTTCACTCGTCCCCCTGATTGTTTTCTCTGTATGATGGTCCCGCTTGTACAGGAAAACAATAAGCTAAAACCAGCAACGTTCTCTATGTTCCAGTCTACCAGAGGTAACACCCAAGGTGTTTACTATGACCCACTCCAAGATGAGCAACAGTGTGCTCTTTGGACCCATCGCCCCATCACAGTGCATCCTGCTGCTTCTTTTTCCAGACCTTCTTGTGTGTGCAGAGAAATGAAGTGGACTTGGAGTCAGGGCAACCTGAGCTTGAATCTCATTTTAGACCCAGGGCAACCTACAACCTCTCTGA
This sequence comes from Vombatus ursinus, assembly GCF_900497805.2. Taxonomy (NCBI): domain Eukaryota; kingdom Metazoa; phylum Chordata; class Mammalia; order Diprotodontia; family Vombatidae; genus Vombatus; species Vombatus ursinus. Next base: position 28,094,868 of record NW_020954576.1, read on the forward strand.
GACTCAATTTTCTCATCTATAAAATGGACACAGTAATGGCAACTACCTTACAGGATTTTTTAAATGAGATAATATGTATACAGTACTTTGCAAACCTAAAAGTTAGCTAAATGAAAATAAGTGCAAATACAGAGCAGCTAGCTGAGATGGTCAATAGAGCCTTGGACCTGGAGTCAGGAAGACTGGAGTTTAAATCCAGCCTCAGAAATTTACTAGCTGTGTGTGATCCTGGGGAAATCGCTTAACCTCTTTCTGCCTCAGTTTTTTCATCTGTAAAATGGGGATAATAATACCTACCTCTCTGGATTGTCATGAGGATTAAATGAGAGAATATTTGTAAAGTGCTTTGCAAATTTAAAAGTGCTATATAAATGCTTATAAAATGTCTAAACATATATAGTGTTTAATGGCTTAGAACATCGGCTCCTTGTTTTTGTTTTTTTCTTTGTATCCTCAGCACCTGGCACAGGGTTTGGCACATAGCAATTGCTCACTAAATGTTTATTGATAAATACAGAGCATTTTCCTTAAATAGCCTTGTAAAGTCCATAGTGAAACTATTATTATCCCCATTTTGTACATGAGGAAACTAAGGTTCAGTGTGGTTAAGTGATTTGGGGTACCTAGATGGCACAGTGGATAGAGTGAGGGGTCTGGAGTTAGCAAGTTCAAATGCAGCTTCAGATACTCAGTAGCTGTATGACCCTGGGCAAGTCACTTAACCCTGTTTGCCACAGTTTACTCGTCTGTAAAATAAGCTGGAGAAGGAAATGGCAAACTGCTCCAGTATCTTTGCCAAAGAAACCCAAATGGGGTCATGAAGAGTCAGACTTGATTGAAACGACTCAACAACATTAATGACCCATGATCACAATTATTAATTGCTTGAACTGTACCTTAACTGAGGTATTCAAACTCTAAACCCTGAGACCCTTTCTAATGCTGGGATGTGTCATCAACATCGATCTCTCTAATAAGCAAAAAAGAGAAAACATTATGCTGGTGTACCTTGCTTTTTTACATTAGATGCATCTATGATAATGATGATGAAGTATCTCACACTTACATGACTTGTTCTAATTCCCAAGTGCTTTGTATATAGTATCTTATTTAATCTTTACAGCAACTCTTGGAGGTCAGTTATGGTCTAAGTATTATTACCCTCATTTTATTTTTAAAGTTTTTTATCCATCCTTTCTTATTTTTACTGATAGCAACACAATACCTTTCCTGTCGACAAGTATTATAGCCTAATAAATCAAGCCAACTATAGGAAGTATAAATTCACTTTCTTTCTTTTTTGGTTTGTTTTTGTTTTTTGTTTTTTTGGTTTTTTTTTTTGTAATTCAGCCTCTTTATTTTTTCCCTTAATTTTTTAAACATTTTTATTTAAAGTTTTGAGTTCCAAATTCTATCCCCTCCCTCCTCCCTGAGATGGTAAACAATCAGATATAGATTATACATATGCAATTATGTAAAATATTTCCATGTTAGTCATTTTGTACAAGAGGACATATAAAAGAGAAAAATGAAAGTGAAAAATAGCATGCTTCAGTCTGTATTCAAATATCAGTTCTTTCTCTGGAAATGGGTAGTATGCTTCATCATTAGTCCTTTGGGATTGTCTTAGATCATTGTATTGCTGAAAATAGCTAAGTCATTCAAAGTTCTTCATCAAACAATATTGCTGTTACTGTGTACAATGTTCTCCTGGTTCTATTCATTTCACCATGTGTCAGTTCATGTAAGTCTTTCAAGAGTTTTCTGAAATCATCCTGCTTGTCATTTCTTATAGCATAATAATATTCCATTACAATCATATACCAGAGCTTGTTTTGCCATTCCCCAATTGATGAACATCCCTTTGATTTCTAATTCTTAGCTACCATAAAAAGAATGGCTTTAAATTTTTTATACAAATGGGTCCTTTTCCCTTTTTTTGGATCTCTTTAGGATATAGACCTAGTAGTAGTATTGCTGGATCAAAGGGTATGCACAGTTTTATAGCCCTTTTGGCCCTTTGAGTATAGTTCCACATTGGTCTCCAGAATGGTTGGATCAGTTTACAACTCCACCAACAGTGCATTAATGTTCCAGTTTTCCCACATCCTCTCCAGCATCCAATATTTTTCTTTTTTGTCATATTAGCCACTTTGATAAGTGTGAAGGTGGTGCCTCAAGAGTTATTTTAATTTGCATTTCTCTGATCAATAGTGATTTAGAGCATATCTTGTATGACTATAGATAGCTTTGATTTCTTTGTCTAAAAACTGCCTGTTCATATCATTTGACCATTTATCAATTGGGGAATGACTTGTATTTTTATAAATTTGAGTCAGTTTTCTATATATTTGAGAAATGATGCCTTTATCAGAGATACTTGTTGCAAAAAAATTTTTTTTTCCATTTTCTGTTTGCCTTATAATTTTGGTTGCATTGGTTTTGTTTGTGCAAAAACTTTAATTTTATATAATCAAAATTATCTATTTTACACTTTGTAATACTGTCTTTGGTCCTAAATTCTTTGGTCCTAAATTCTTCCCTTATCCATAAATCTGACAGATAAACTATTCCATGCTCTCTTAATTTGCTTATAGTATCACCCTTTATGAGTAAATCATATACCCATTTTGACCTTATCTTGGCAAATGGTGTGAGATGTTGGTCTGTACCTGTTTTCTGCCAGACTGTTTTCCAGTTTTCCCCATCAGTTTTTGTCAAATAATGAATTTTTGTTTCAAAACCTTGGATCTTTGGGTTTATCATATACTAGATTACTGTGGTCATTTACTATAATGCAATTTGTAGCCAGTCTGTTCCACTGATTCACCATTCTATTTCTTAGCCAGTACCAGATTGCTTTGATAATTACCACTTTATAATACAGTTTGAGATCTGGTATGGCTAGACTGTATTACCTTCATTTTAAAAGTGAGGAAACTAAACCCCAGAGAAATTAAGAGACTTGCCAAAGGTTACGGAATTAGGAAGCGACCCAGCCCTGACTTGAACCCAGATCTGATTATGTGACTGGTGTACTTTGTTACTGAAACACAATCCTCCTCTTCAAGTGTTCCTGACAAGTACATTCTAGGGCAAGCTAGTGGAACAGTGGATAGGGTGTTGACCTTGGAATCAGGAAAACCTGAGTTCAGATCCTACCTCAGACACCTACTAGCTCTCTGGGTGAGTCATTTAGCTGCATCTGCCTCAGTTTTCTCATCTGTAAAATGGGGATAATCATAGCATCCACCTCCCAGGATTGTTATAAGGGTAAAATGAGATAACCACATGTAAAGTCTTCTGCAAGCCTTAAAGTGTGATATAAATCCTAGCTATTATTATCATCTCAAAATGTAGTAAATTGATTCATATTTATAAATGGATTTAAATTATACTTTTAAAAGATGTATTTCAACAGAAAGAAGAAAAAAAAGTATTTCCTACCCTTCCTGCTTTTATGGGCTATAGGGCTGTTGCTATGCTCTTTGGGTTAAACTAGAACCTGTAGGTTCTTCTATAGGTGTGCTGTGATGATCCTGTAGAAGGCGACAATGCCTACAGTACAGCTTGCTTACTTGAAAGCCCTTGCCAGGGAAACTTGCTACACTCATAAATAACTGATTAGTGAGGGCTTCTAGATAGATGGCTTAAATAAAAACATAATAAATAAAGTTGCAAAGATGAATGAACTGTTTAAAAGCAGCATTTCCCAAACTATGTCTTTGGAAACATGGTATTCCAGGCAATCCAATAATCATTTGTTAATGACAGTGCTTGGAACATAGAAAGTGCTTAATAAATGCTTTTCATGAATAATAACAAGATTCATCTGAAAGAACAAAAGGTCCAGAATATCAATGAAAAGAAATGCAAGGGAAGGTGACCTAGCCATATCAGATCTTAAATTGTATTATAAAGCAGCAATCATCAACACTACTTGGTACTGGCTAAGAAATACAGTGGTGGATCAGTGGCATAGGTTGGGTATAGTCAATGACTATAGTAATCTACTTTGATAAACCCAAAGACTTCAGCTTCTGAGATAAGAACTCACTATTTCACAAAAACTGCTGGGAAAACTGGAAAAGAGTTTGGCAGAAACTAGGCATAGATCAAAATCTTACACCTTATACCAAAATAAAGTCAAAATGGATACACGATTTAGATATGAAGGCTGATGCTATAAGCAAACTGGGAGAGCAAGGAATAGTTTACCTATCAGATTTATAGAGGACAGAAGAATTTATGACCAAACAAGAGATAGAGAACATTGTGAAATGCAAAATGGATAATTTTGATTACATTAAATTGAAAAGTTTTTGCACAGACAAAGCCAAAGCAACCAAGATTAGGAGGGAAGTAGAAAACTGGGAAAGAAGTTTTACAACCAGTGTCTCTGATAAGGGCCTCATTTCTAAAATATATAGTGAACTAAGTCAAATTTATAAGAATACAAGTCATTCCCCAATTGATAGATGGTCAAAAGGTATGAACAGGCAGTTTTCAGATGAAGAAATTAAAGCTATCTATAGTCATATGAAAAAATGCTCTAAATCACTATTGATTAGAGAAATGCAAATCAAAACAACTCTGAGGTACCATGTCACACCTATCAGATTGGCTAACATGACAAAACAGGAAAATGATAAATGTTGGAGAAGATGTGGGAAAATTGGAACATTAATACATTGTTGGTGGAGCTGTGAACCGATCCAACCATTTTGGAGAGCAATTTGGAACTATACCCAAAGGGCTATAAAAATGTGCATACCCTTTGACCCAGCAATAGCACTTATAGGGCTGTATCCCAAAGAGATCATAAAAATGAGAAAAGGACCCATATGTACAAAAATATTTATAGTAGCTCTTTCTATGGTGGCAATTAATTGGAAATTGAGGGGATGCCCATCAATTGGGGAATGGCTGAACAAGTTGTGGTATATGAATGTAATGGAATACTATTGTGCTACAAGAAATGATGAGCAGGTAGACTTCAGAAAAACCTGGAAAAACTTGTATGGACTGATGCTGAGTGAAATGAGCAGAACCAGGAGAACATTGTACACAATAATAGCCATGTTGTGCAATGACTGACTTTGATAGACTTGGCTCTTTTCAGCAATGCAAGGATCTAAGACATCTCCAAAAGTCTCATGATGAAAAATGCTATCCACATCCGAAGAAAGAACTATGGAGTTTGGATGCAGGTTGAAGTATAGTATTTGCTCTTTTTTTTCTTCTGTTTTGTTTTGTTTCTTCTTTCTTGTGGTTCCTCCTATTGATTATAATTCTTCTTTACAACATGACTAATGTGAAAATATGTTTAATAGGAATGTACATGTAGAGCCTATATCAGATTGCACGCCGTCTTAGGGAGGGAGGAGGGGAAGGAAGGGGAGAAAATTTAAAACTCCAAAGCTTATGGAAGTGAATGTTGAAAACTAAAAATAAAATAAAATTAACCAAAAAAATGCTTTTCATTCAACTGTCTACACTGTGTAAAACCCTATGTTAGGCACTGAGGATCCTGAAGTGTACCACAGCCCCTGAGCTCAAGGACCTAATTAGCAGGGAGGCCACGTGTACCAGCAATTCTAGTATGAGGGGGAGTGACATGAGTCCTCTGTGGGCATCCATTTCTTCATCTGGAAAATGTAAAGAGCATGACTAGATGATTTTAGAGGCTCATTTTGACTCTAAATCTGTGATCCCATGAAGTAAATAGGAGAGCTCCAGGCAAAGGGCTATAAGAAATTTGAAGAGGGTGGGAGAGAGAGAGAGAGAGAGAGAGAGAGATCCCTTTCATCTCCACTGGTTCAGGCAAGGTTTTGTTAAGTAGGTAGTGTCTCAGCTGGACCTTGAAGAGAGGGATTGTAACAGACTTTAACTAAGGCATGGTGTTTGCATACTAGGTCATTCATTGCAATGTGAATAGAAAAGTTTGAAAGAGCATTTAGATACTAGTGATAATTCCCCCCTACTTCCAATATATTCTGTGATAATGTTTTATTCTATTCTATTTCTTCATATCAGTATGACTAGGACCCTGAGTTCTCAAAAGCTATGCCAGAAAAACATAAGCTCTTACAGATCCCACCAAGCTGGAAAAGCTTTGGATTGAGTCCTGGTGATACATTGGATCTGCCCAGAGTCTGAGGACCAGTCTGGCTAAGCATGGAAAGGCTTGCCACTAGAAACTGGTGACTATGGATTGAATGGCTTTGGAAACCTAAGAGCCAATTAAAAAAAATACAAAATGGTGCCCAGTCTTGTAGTGATGGTAGTAGAATAGTGGAAAAGAGAGAAGAGAATACTAAGAATCGCATGGCTTTCATACAGTCTGTGACCATTTAGTTGTTGATACTATGAGAATGTTGTTTAAAAAAATCGAAACAATGAATTGGTGCACTAATTATATTATTCCAATAATATTATGTTTAACTTTTAAAGCCCTTCGCCATCTGCCTCTGGTCTGCCTTTCCAGATTTGTTCCTCTTTCTATCCTCTGAGTTCCAGACAGACTGACCCATGTGCTGTCCTTTCTCGGTCACTTTGTCCAGTCTTGGAATGCACTCCTTCTCCACCTCTGCTTATTAAAATCAATACCCTTCTTCAACACTCAGCTCCAGCAGCATTTCCTGTATAAGACCTTTTTTGGAACTCCCAGGTGCTAGTGCATCCCTCCCTGAAACTACCTATGTGTCCCTGCATATATTTTTATATCTACTTCCATATATACATGTGATTGTAAGCAACTTGAAGGCAAGGATTGTTTCATTTTTGTCTTATGGTGTCTGTAGCAACTAGCGCAGAGCCTCACATATATTAAATGCTTAATAAAAGTTTGCTAATCTGTCAGTGAATGCTGCTGGATTGACATTTGTACTAATGAAACCACAGGATGTTGTAACTAACTGAAAGGGTGGCTCTTTAGAGAGGGCACAAAGAAGTTGGCAGTTTGTTTCATTATGGGCCCAAAGGCCACAAGAAACAATTTCAGGTATGTCACTTTCCGGTGCACGTGATGAACGTAAAAAAGTACCAAGAGGGTAATGGCAGCTTGTGTTGCCAACATCTGCTGCAGAGGGTGGGAAGAGGGAGAAATTCTCTGAAGAGATTGGCAAGATGCTCTTAAGCCAGACATTGCATACATTCTTACTCAGAAACTTCAATGTGAAGATACTCACAGAAGAAATAGGCCAAAAAGAAGTTGGAAAATAGAAATCAAGATTCAGAAGCAGAAGACACTGATGACTTGTAGAATACTCAATAATTTCATAACTCTATTTCCTGAATTCTCTTCTCAAGAATAGAGTACAAAGGCATTGGACATAATCAGCACCAAACAGTATCGCACAAAAAGTGAATTTAACTGTCTCTTGATGGAGAATAAACAATTGGTTACTGATATGAATTATTGGCTGTGTGATCTTGGGCTAGTCACTTAACTACTTAGTATCTTGGGAAACCCTGTAAGATTATTAGAAATTGCTTAGATCTGCATCAGTAGAGAAAGATACCTCATTGGAAGTCTTCTACATGGATGAAATCATAAGTCTTATCCAGACTCTGTGTGTGACTGTGTGTTTATTAGTAGACAGTAAACAACTAATTACTGATGTGAGTCATTTTCATATCAGCTATCTGTGTACAGCCAATTCATCTATTTATCAGAGCAAAGGTCAGAACAGGTCAAACTAGGAGAAAAGATGAAGATACAAATATATATGTACATGTGTGTGTATGTGTGTGTGTGTGTATCTATATGTGTGCATATGTACATATATGTGTGTATACATATGTCTGTATATACTCACACACATATTTAGAGTGTGATTACAGCTCCAACCTGACCTATTCTGATGACCCATAGATATAGAAAAATGAGAATTGTAGAAAAGAAGAAAGGGGCAGCTAGGTGGCGCAGTAGCTAGAGTGAGAAAGGGCCTGTAGTGAGAAAGACTCATTTTCATGAGTTCAGATCTGGCCTCAGATCTGAACTAGCTGTGTGACCCTGGGCAAGTCACTTAATTTCTGTTAGCCTCACTTTTCCTCATCTGTAAAATGAGCTGGAGAAGGAAATGGCAAGCCACTCCAGTATCTTTACCAAGAAAACTCCAAAAAGGGTCACAGAGAGTTGGACACAACTGAAAAATGATTGAACAATGTAAAAGAAACATTAGTAGTATCACTATTCCCTATAAAAGTTTAACCAGTTGAAAGCAATTACCATGACCAGGAAGCCAAATAAGCCCAGAAGCCACTTCAGCTAGAGATGTGTTGGAGCCAACTTTTACCAGCTCATAAGAGTCAATGATTCAATTTTTAGTGTGAGCATTTACACCTCAGAAGTCATTAAATTCTACAAATCAGACTTTGATTTATTGCTTTGATGATTAAGCTAGACTTAAGAAAGTGATGGAGAAATTATTAATAATGCAGATTAAACTTAATAGTGTGTCATGTATATATTCTTCTTTTTCAGAAAGCTGGTTGTTAAACAATTACCAGCACACTCCTGACTTCAACCACCATATTTGATTTCCTTGCTGAGTGTAAGAATATGGGAATCAAGGGCAATGATAGTCTGCAGGCAGCTTGCTGTAAGACTCAATTAAAACCAGGACATTGCAAGAATATTTATGGATGAAACCAGAAGGAGGACAAATCTCTTCTCTCTCCAATTCATCCTCCAAGCAGCTGCAAAATGATATTTCTAAAGCACAGGTCTAATTAAGTCACTCCCCTGGTTACAGATGCCATGTCAGAGGTAGAAAGGACTTGAGACCAGTGCCTTCATTTTCAATTCAATTCAACAACAACAACAAAAAACCATTAGAGTATATCTTTTCAAAAAGATTTATTATATATTAATTTTCAGTATGAAAATAATAATAGCTAACATTTATAAATCACTTTAAGGCTTGCAAAGCACTTTATATATATTATCTCATTTAACCTTGGTGCTATTATTATCCTTGTTTTATAGTTGAAGAAATTGAGACTGAGAGAGGTTAAGGATCATACAATTTATAAGTGTTTGAGGCAGGGTTTGAACTCAGATCTTCCTGACTCTAACTGCCTCTAAAAAAAAAAATCCCCTTTAAAAAAAATCCCCTGATTACACTTTTTTTTCAGGGGTGTGCTGGAACCAGCTTGTACTTGCTGGTAAGAAGCCGATTATTAAATTTTCAGTGTGAGTTTTTATATCTCAGCAATGTTCAAATGCCACAAATCAGGATTTGATTTATTATTTTTTGATTGTTGAGACTTAAGAAAGTGGTGGAGAAAATATTAATAACGCAGATTAAATTTAAAAGTGTATCAAGTATGCAATCTCCTCCTGACCTGAGAGTTGGTTGTAAAACATTTCCCAGCACCCTTTGCTTTTTCCTCAAAATGGTTGGGGAATTACACTCAGACCCCCTAAGTCACATTTTATGAATTCTTTCAGTTTATCTTAAGCCCTCAATTGTTCTTCAGTTAAATGTATTCGGGAAACATTGCTTTAAAGGGATAACCATTTGAAAAACAATGGCAGTAAAATCTTAATTGAGTAAAGAGCCCTACAAATGGGGGAGAAAACTCACAATCTTAGTTAATGTTTTAATTTAAGGTTTTCTCCTATATTACATAAGCCTATGATAAAACTCCCTTGTATCCATAATTAACTATAACTTATAGGACTCTAGCAGTAAAAGAATAGAAAGTTCTCACCTTGGCCTCCCAAAGATGTATTTTCTATCCTTTTCTTTCAGGACATCCAAAAAAATAAAAAGAAAATATTTATAGATACTGAGACTGATAAAAGCTTTCAGAATAAGATTCAGTTATATGACTGAGGACCAGAGATCTTGCTCTAATCCTGGCTTTATTTAGAACAAGTCTTGGGCCAGGGGGCAATGGAAGTGAGGAATTAGGAAGTATTAAGAGAGGGAGAAAGGGAACCATAGTCATAGGATTTGAAGCTGGAAGGGACCTTAGGAACCCTCTAATCTACCTCCCTCATTTTACAGATTCAGACTCTGAAACCCAGAGAGGTGAGGTAATCTACCCAAGCTACTAGGAAGTAGAAAAGTAGGAATTTGGACCCAGGCATGGAGTATTTAGAAGATAATTGAAAGATGCCACTTTATCAGTTGGAATTTTTTAATGTCTTGAGTATTTTTGCTTTCCTAATGTGTTGATATGAAGCTATAAGTCATATGTGAGAATATAGAGGAGACTTGTCTGCAAAAATAAAATAAAAAAAAAAATAAAGATTCCAAGCTGATTCATGATGATTTTATGTGTTTTAAATCATTTTAAATCATTCAATAATTTTTCGTCCAGTGCTTTGAAGACAAGAAGAGAGTAAGCAGCTTGCAGAACATCTGAAATCATCTCTCAGGATTATGTAGATGGTTTGGGGAGACTGGGTATCAACGATTATCAGAAAATAGATTCATAGAATATCAGAGCTGGAAGGGACTGAAGAAACCACCTAGCCTTGCCATTAAGGAGTTTACATTCTACATGAAGAAGGCATACAACATGTACATAAAAAAGTAAATTATGTATACAAAGTTAATCCAAAGTAGTTTAAAGAGGGAGACAATGTTTAAAAACTGAGGCAGTCCCAGAAAGGCTCATGTAGGAGGTGGTACCTGACCTGAGCTTTGAAGGCAGCTAAGGAGTCTGAAAGGTGAAAGTGAGGAAAGAGTATATGGGATAGCACCTGTGCAAAGGGACAGAGATGGGAGGGGGTGTGTCCCGAATGGTTGTTCTCCAAGAGAACCAAAATGACATTACCATGTTAGAGTCAAGGTGCAATGTATCTGATTGTGGCAAGTCAGACCTATATGAGCTCTGAAGGCTCTACCACAGGTTGGGCACAAACAGTCCACGTGAACATTTGGAGTGGAGATGTCTCTGAATTTGCACATCTCATGTGTCTTTTGAGCTACTGCAATTCTGCTTCGCTCATCGAGCCCAGCGCCTTCTTTGATGTGGGTGTGCCATGCTGGGCGGTCCTTTGCCAGGGGCTCCCATGACACACAATTCATTCCAGAGTTCTTCAGAGAGTCCTTGAGAGTGTCCTTGTATCATTTCTTCTGCAGCTATCAGGCCAATTTAACTGGAACACAAAGTGTGTGAAGGGAAGAAATCTAAAATAAGCCTGGGAAGGTAGGTGGTAGCCTTTATCGTGGAGGACTTCAAATGCCAGGCCGAAGAGTTTATATTTTATCCTAGAGATAATAGGGAGTCACTCAAGATTTTGAGTAGGGGAGGGACAATGTCAGATCTGTGTTTTCAGAATATCAATTTAGCCACTATGTGAAGAATATAGGAGGCAGCTAGGTGTGGTGCAGTGGATAAAGCGCTGTGCCTAAAGTTGGGAAGACTCATCTTCTGAGTTCAAATCCGGCTTCAGACACTTAATAGCTGTGTGACCTTGGGCAAGTCATTTAGTCCTTGGTTTGCCTCAGTTTCCTTATCTACAAAATGAGCTGGAGAAAGAAATGGTAAACCACTCCAGTATCTTTGCCAAGAAAACCCCAAATGGAGTCATGAAGAGTCAGACATGATTGAAAAACGACTGAACAACAGCAACTGAATAATAAATAAAGCAGATCAAAAAGAGTCTGAAAGGAACATGACCAATTCATAGGTTAGTACAGTAGTTCAAGTAAGAGGTGAGGGAGTCCTGAACTAGGCTAGAAGGTGTTTTGAGGGGAGAGAAGGGGACAGATGTGGGAGGTGTTGTGCGGGTGAAATTGGCAAATGATTAGGTATTAGGGTTGAGTGAGAGAAGAATTAAGCATGATTCTACAGTTGCTAATTTGAGTGCCTAAAAGAATGGTCCCTGGAGTCCTCAATAGAGTTTGGGGTAGGAGAGTGAGAACAGAAAGATATTTTTTAAGAAAAGAAGAAGAAGCAAGGTCCCAGGGAATTGAGTGGCATAGCGCCTCCTAAATCTGGGGTAAGAAAGCATGGTTCCTTGTATAATGTCTGTACCTGTTAAAGAGGCTTAGACTTTCAGTTAAGAGACCTGGATTCAGATCCCACCTCCTACACTTATTAGCTGTGTAAACCCTCATCAAGTCACTTCCTCTCTTTAACCCTCATTTTCATCTGTAAAATGGGGATTATAATACTTGTATTGCCCCCACAGATTGGTTATTATGAAGAAAGTGCTTTGTTAACCTTAAAGTACCATATTTAATGTGTTGTTGTTGTTGTTTTTGTTGTTGTTGTTGTTGTTTTTGTTGTTGTTGGTGGTGGTGGTGGTGGTTGGTGTTATTGTCCCGTGGCGCAAACATTTGCTCTGGGAGGAGATGATTTTTTTTTAAACTGCAAGAAACAGGTCAGGGTAATTTGCATAACCTGACACAGATGCCCTAAAGCAGGATAAGCACATGAAAAAGTAAATAGGGAGAGAGTAGGAGGCATACCATCCAGAGCCTGGAGGAGGAAGGAGACAAATTACTACCAATCCACTATAAACCATTTCAGATTAGGAAACAGAGACCCCTTGAGAAACCTAGTAATGACATTCCCACAGCTACGTGAGGAGACACTGTGTAGAGGGTGGAATGTAGGACTAATGTATAAACCAGAAGGTCTTTAGATAGGCCAGAAGCAATCCCCAGAAAACTGTAGGAGTTTTGTCTTAAAGAGACCATATTTGTGCTTGTTTCATTTCCAAACACACACAAAAAAAATGCACTCTGATTTGACATCTGGATTTCTGTCATAATTTTGTGTGGCATAGCTGAAGAGAACAGTATCACAAGACTGGTATTATAAAAAAAATCATTATGAGTTGCCACTGTTTCTAGTGTTATGAGAACTGAAACATAGTAAAAGATTTAGGAGTAGATGGGTAATCAAAATGGATTAAATCAAAATGTGGAAAAAGATCCCCCTAAATGAGGAAGGCTGTGACTGTCACATCTGCAATGTTTACACATTTTAATCATCTCTAATTTAGATGATATTAAAAGGCTTAATTTCATCACCTATGCTTGCTCATACCAAGCTTTTTTTGTGTGTGTGTGTGTATATCTCTCGATGGTTCCTGGAATGTCAAACTATTCCTAGCAATTACGGAGGAAAGCTAGATTGCTTGATTACTGTCTAAATATGAAAGGTTGCTCCTGGATTTATAATCTCCAGTGTAATATACGGCAAGGATTCTGCAATGAATCACATGCCAAGCTTTCACCCCATGTTGATGAGCTTCTGAATTCCTGTTTGTTGTTGTGCCTTCAAGAAAGCTGGGACAAGTGGTATTCCATTAGGATTTCTCACAATAAATTGTATATCATGTAGTGGAAATATTGCTATAGCAAATAGCCTAGATTTTATTTCTGACATTCCTTTGCTAAATTTCCTGAGGGGTATTTTTGCAGTATAAAATCCATTTAACGTAATGAATGGGAACAGTAATCAATTTTGTTTCCTTCAGACCACTCTAAAGTATGTGACTGGTAATACACAGGCTTAAGAGTTAAACTAATGTTAAATCCATAAACAAAAACAAATTAAATTTGAAAGCCTCTGGCCTTAATTTATTGGGTTCATCGTTCATCTTGAACTTCTTATTTTTTTGCTCTGAGGTCTTTGAGGGTGTGTGTGTATATGTGTGTGTGTGTGAGATATTATAAACTTTGAAGCTCTATATAAAGTTGAATTGTTATTTGTAAGGCCCCATAACCTGGGCAACCTTTTTTCCTTTTCTTTTTCAGTCTATTGATGGATAGGGACTTGCTGAAATTATTAAGGAAACTGGTGGAAATTTTGTCCCCGAGTCCAACCAAACCAGAAGGGCAGAGAGAGTAGCCTGTACTTGAGAGCTGCTGCTAAGTATTAAATGCCACCATTACTCAAAGGATGCCCCATGAAGCTTTGCTTTTCATTTAAAAGGATCAGAGGATGGTTCTCCAGACGCGCGTAGGTTAGGATGCTCTGCTTTATAACCTAACAATTTCGCTTTGAGAGAGCCTCTTTTCAGAAGCATTCATCATGGCTAAGGAAAATGGCTTATTTTCAAAGACTTTAGGGAGAGTTAGAGAAGAGAGTAGGTTTTGACTTCATGGTCTCAAATCAAGATGGTTCTGGAAAACTGAACCGGCCCTGTCCTCCTGGGAAAAGAGATAAGCTGATGTTCTGTAGAGTATTTGTTGAAATTTAGATAGATAGATAGATACAGAGATATATAGACATATCTAGATCTACCCATAGATCTAGATATGTCTATATCAGTCTATATATCTGTCTATAGATAGAAATATATAGACATAATCTAGATATGTCTATATCTATATTTTACTAGTATTATTTTGTCTTTTTACTGCTCCCATTTTTGTTATGCCTATTTATTTATTTATTCATCCATCTATTCATTTATTTGTTTGTTTATTTGTTGTTCAGAGCTAAGAGCTTAATTCTGCAAGGAACTGAGATTATTTAGATGGGGGAAATGATCAAAGTGACACTTTGTAATGGTATTCTAAGTGCAGGTATACCTCATCTTGTGAAAAAAATTGTATTCTGCAAATAGTTACTGTAAAGTAACTTCCTGTAAAGTAAATCACATTTCCTCATTGGTTTCCAATATAATTTCCAAGATTTGTTATAGAAATGTGTTTTTATGCCCATTGTTAAGTGGATTTTGTGGTCTCCTTCATATCCACATAAATCAAGTATTCTTAACTTGGGGACCATGAACTTTTTTTAAATAATTGAATTTTAATAAAATTGGTTTTGTTTGTAATTTTATGTATTTTATTTTATGCATTTAAAATATTATTCTGAGAAAGGGTTGATAGGCTTCACTAGAGAGACAAAGGGCTTCATGGTACAAAAGGGGAAAATGTCTAAATATTCTTTCGAGCCATATCTGTTCTATATTCTGATCTAGAACCATTCAGTTTGATAATAGCCCTGCTTCAAGCCTGGGGTAGAAGCTTCTTTAGGGAAGTGCCAGCAGGGATCTGGTTTGTTCTCAAACGTATAGAATTCCAGTGGAAATATTTGGGAGTCTCTTAATTGACCATCTTTTTTTCAGAGACCTTTGAATTTTTGAATCTGAACTTGTTTTATAGAAGAGATTTGAAGCTGTGAGTGCTCTGAGTAGATGAGTCTTTGGACATTTTACCATTGGCATGAGCCAAACCTACTGGATACCCTAGTATGGATAATACCCAGCTCAGATGCTCCCTGGGACATGCTACCTACCTAGGTATGTAGGCCAAGGGTACCCTGCAGCATAATTATGTGTCTGGCTGAAAGGTGGCAGGAACCTTCTAACAATCTATTTATCAGCTTAGTGACATAGAACCATTTTGCATGTGCTGATATTACTTTTGGTTAAGGATGATTTTATTTACGTGATTGATGTTGTTTAGTCAATTAGTTGTGTCTAACTCTTCATGACCCTATTTGGCCTTTTCTTGGCAAAGATACTGGAGTGGTTTGTCATTTCCTTCTCCTGCTCATTTTACAGAGGAGGAAACTAAAGCAAACAGGGTTAAGTGATTTGCTCAGGGTCACACAGCTAGTAAATGTCTGCTTACAGGTTCCAGAGTTTGAAGGGAACTGGGAGATCTAATCCAACTGCTGGAGCAGAGAACGGGTCAGTGATTTGCCCAAAGTCATGCCAGTAGTAAGTGACAGAACCAGGATTTGAACCCAGGTCTTCTCATTCAAGTCCAGTGCCATTTCTATAACAGCATGCTACCTCCCTTTATCTTGCTTCTTTTATATCATCTTCATTGCTGAGTCCTTGTTAGAGATGAAGTATGCTGCTCTCAAAAACATGAACCAATGCACTGTTAGGCAAAGAGTATTATTATCATCATCACTTTAAAGCTTTGGTTCATTCCTTATGGGAGTAGCGTACTTCATCTGTAACAAGGAAGAGAGAAGTGAAGATAGAAGCAAAAATCCCAGATACACCCAAATATTTAGAGAAGCATTTTTTGTTGTAGCAAAGAAGTGGAAATGAAGTGTATGCCCATGAGCTGGGAGGGGAGATGGCTAAACAAATAGTGGTATATGAATGTAATGGCAATGATGAATATTAAGCCTGTGAAGAAGCATAGAGAGACTTATGTGAACTAGAATGGAAAGTGAAGTAAGCAGAACCAGGAAGATGATATATATGCTAACTTTAATGTAGATGGAAATAATTACTCCCCTAAAATAAAAGCGAAATAGTTCTAATAACTATGCTTGACTCCAAAGAAGAGATGAGAAAAGGTACTTTCTTTCTTTGCAGAAGTGGGGGCACTGAATAGGTATGGAATGCTGTATGTCCAGTAGGACTTGGTGTGTTGGTTAGTTTTGCTGAACTGTTCTTTTTCCCTCTTTTTTGAAATTTTGGGTTATAAAAGATAGTTTGAGTAGGAGAAATTTCTCATATTGAGAAATGAATGTGTTATAGAAATGAAAGTAGGAGAAATTTCTCATATTGAGAAATGGAAGTGTTGTAGAAATGAAAAATATCAATAGAAATTTTTAAATAATTTAAGATTGGGGCATAGGAGGTGGTGTCAGGGTTGTGTGTATTTCAGTTTAAAAGATTGTCATATATTTGGGATTAACAGTCTCTCAGGGGTCAAGGCTCACCTTAGCCCCTTTTGTTGCTGAGGCCAGAGTGTTTGGGGATTGATAAGATGTTGAAGAGGATTTTCAGCTAATGCTTATGAGACCCCATGTGATTCAAACAGAATTATATGGTTTTTTCTGGTGATAAACCAATAGAAAAAGCCAGATTCTAGTTTGGGGATATGTGGGTCCAGTTATAGTGGGAAAGATTGATTAAATGGTTAATAATAACTTCCAGAAGTAGGTTGCAAGCTTGAAATTCCTCCCTCTCTTAGGATCCTTGAGGTCATGGATTAAGTTTTGCCCCTGTATCCCTAGCATAGTACTTGACACTTAGTAGGTACTTAAGAAATGCTTAATTAATTGTTACCTAATAGAGTCATTGGCCCGTCTTTTCCTGGAACTAACAGGCTTTCATGGTATTAACTGCAATGCAATTAACTGCACTTTTAGTAAAAGTGAATTGAACCGAAGAATCAGGAGACCTGAGTTCTGGTCTCAGCTCTGCTACTGCCCCACTGTGAGGTCTCCCTGGCCAGAAACTCTGAGGGTCTTACCCTCCCACATTGATATTTTTGTGATGGTAAATTAGGCCATATTTGTCTCAATTATTACCTAGCCCTTAAACATTGAATGGGTGTTGTTTCAGATAAACTAGGCCTGGGAAAGATCTTAATTTAGAAAGGTCAAGGTCATCCACTGCATCCTGGGCCATTGCCAGCCCTCTTGACTTTTGTCTTGCCACTGGACTTTGATGATCCTGGAGGAGAGAGTGAGGCTGATGACTTTGCACAGCTCTACCTCACTTAAATCCAATTCAGGAGCAAGTCAAGACATCACCCTCATGACATCATTGGGTTTTGTTTTTTTTTTGAGAATAAAGGACTAACAACATAAATATTTTTGGACCTCAGTTGCCTCATTTGTTAAATGAAATTATTAGATTAAATTATATGTGTTTTAGATAGGTGGTTGACCCTGGAATCAAGAAGACCTGGGTTCAGATCCCACCTTAGACATTTACTAGCTGTATGACCCTGGGTAATATACTTAACCTTCCTATGCCTTAGTTTCCTCATCTGTAAAATGAGAGGGTTGAACTCAATGACCTCTAAGGACCCTTCCAGCTCTAAATCTATGATATAGATATCCAGCTTTTATATTCTAACTCTTAGTGCTAGAGATTGCAATTTTCAAAGGCAGGTCCTGAATCTTTTCTTTTACAACCTGGTTCATACTTAGGTGATTTTCTTGTTGAAGAACTGGATTTGTGAATGTCTGGAATAATGAGTCAGGTTTTCTGTTCCTTCCTTCGTGTCTCTCTGACAGTCACTGTGAGTCCGAATTCTGAAAGCGTTTTTTGGAGCTGGAAGGAAAGTTTTCATGTTGTTCATCTAATATACATATATTAAATGCTGTATCAGGTATTGAGAAGGTTACAAAAAAATGTAAAATGGGTTTCCTGGTCTCAGGGAGCTTCCAATCCCGTTGCTGATGTAAAATGTACATCTGTACAAAGCTGGAAAGACAACATAGTTATCCCTTCCATGTCACAGGAGTTAGGGGCACAGTGCCCCACGATCTAGAAAATCCATGTAAAAATTTTTGGCCCTCTCTTCCTACCAGAGAAGAAGTTTGAATTTTTTCTTCTTCTTTTATGGAGTGTTTATAGTACCTTATTGTAAAATTTGGGTTGAGTATTTGGTCATAGGCTCTGTGTGATCTGATGGCCTTCGCATGTCGTCTATGACTTCCACAAAACTCCCCCCAAATTCTCATTTAATTTTTCATGCCAACCCATGATACATTGAAACCTGATGGGCAAAGTCATGATGTGGAGGGTATAACTATGCAAGACTATGGAATATTAATTGAAGACAGTGGGATAGTGGAACCTCAGTTCCACTCAGCTTTGCCACTAAGAGCCTCTGTGGCTTTTGGAAGACCATTTAACCTCTTTGGTAGCCCCATCTCTTCACGGGAAAATATGAGAGGGCTAAATTAGATTCTCTCCATAGTCCCTTCTGGCTTCAACACACTATGGTTCTAAATGCTGAATGAATGGACAAATGATAAATGGTATACAAGTTCAAATGAGAAGTTCAGAGGAGCTTATGGTCTCTGTTAAAATGACCAGGTCCTTTTATAAATAAAACAGTTCTGCTTAAACTTTAGCAGGCATGCTGCCTTTGCTTTACCCTCTGACCCCCTCACCAGATAAATGGAGCAAAATTGATTCTTTGCCTGTATTCTGTTTCCTCCCTAAAGGCTCATCCAGCAATTTACAGAGGAATGGAGAGCCAGCCTTAGCCCTAAATTGATTTAACTACATTTGATACACTCTTCCTGTCTTGAATAAGACTTTTCTGTTATAATAACCCAAAAGATTGCTTTTCACACCTCCTTCATTTTTATGATTCTTTTCAAAGGCTCCTAGTGTAGTTCACAGTAAAATTCTCTAGTTGGTTTCATCACACTCAAGAGTAACCAAAGCAGAGATGTCAAGTCCTCATAATGAGACTGAGGGCTTACTATTCTTTTTTTATGTGAGAAGGCAGAGCTACTTTCAAATGACTGCCACTAATACATTCATTTGGGCAGGAGATAGTTAGAAGAAAGATTCTGTGCAAAAGGAGAATGGAAAGATGACCACTATCCCTCGGCCTTCTCACAGGAAACAACAGCTTCTTTTCTGTTCTATAATGTGTCATATATATATATAATATATATGTGTGTATATGTATATGTATATGTATATGTATATGTATATGTATATGTGTTTGTGCCGTGGAACCCAGGGTTTGACTCCCAGGTCCGCCAATGACTTGTTCCACACCAAGAAATAAGATCAAGGAATTAATAATAAAACAATAATAGCTAACATTTATGCAGTGCTTTAAAATTTGCAAAGGATTTTTACAAATGCTGTTTCTTTTTATCTCCACAATAACCCAAAGAGGTAGGTGCTGTTATTATGCCCATTTTACAGATGAGGAAGCAGATGGCAGTTAAGTGATAAGCTCAAGATCACACAGCTAGTAAGTGTTTGAGGCTAGATTTGAACTCAGGTCTTCCAGACTCCAGGCCTAACAGGATATTCATTGCACCACCTAATTCACTTTATTTATTTTTTTGAGGGGGGGAGGCAATTGGGGTTAAGTGACTTGCCCAGGGTCAGACAGCTAGTAAGTATGTGAGGTCAGATTTGAACTCAAGACCTCTTGATTCCAGGGCCAGTGCTCTATCCACTGTGCCACCTAGCTGCCCCCACCTAATTCACTTTAAAAGGTAACACCAGCCTGATGATTGTGACTTAACCTGAAAAGAATCATTTATTCATATTAACATGAAAAATCATATTGAAGGGAAACTATGGTCCATTCTATATAGGTTTCTTCTTTCCTTTAAATGATCTGCAGGGGGACAAGAAGGAAAGTGATCATTTGAAAAGTGGCATTTGTGGCTCTGACAATCCCAGGCAAAAATACTTATCCTACTCAATAGAAGTAATTTCTCATAATTCCTCCTTTTACCATTCCAGGTTTCATTTGGTCCTGCTTGCACATTTCCTTCCTTTTTATTCTAGGGATTGGATCCCTAAATCCATATTTCTGTTTGATTGCTGACATAGGCATATCAAAAAGTCAAGGAAATTTGTCACTGGGACTGGAGTATCATGTAGTACTTCAAAGCAGAAAAGGTAGACAGGCTATACAAGTTTTCAGACATAGTTTTTTTTTGTTGTTGTTGTTATGTTGTTTTCATAAAGTATATAGAATTGACTTTTGGAAAACACTGCCACTCTCACGTCCTACATTTCACGAATCTCACATCTTTTATTTATGATGGCAGGACTCAGTTATCTGATGGAGTCAAGGCCAGATGTTGAATCTTCAACTTTCTAATAAAACTATTTCTCTCTTCATGATGTGGATGGAAGGAGTCTCTCTAGTCAAGAGGTCTGTGCCTAAACTATGGTCATTGGGGTCCATGGGCTCAAGTTTTTGAAGAATGGGCAGGGGGTGGAGAGATGGGAGGGCTGGGCTTTCACTTTTCCCAGCTCAATCTCCAGCACAGCCCTCTCTCCCATTCACAGGGTCAGAGAGAGGGAGAAAGGGGGAGATATTTGGGAGGATTAGGGAAGGAGAAGAGAAGGTAATTTATGTGGATGGGGAGAAGAGAAAAAGTTGAAAGGGATTTGAAATACCATGTGTCCGTCATTGAATCATAGGTGGTCAGAGCTGGAAAGGGTACTTGGGGATCATCTCATCCAACTCCATCTTCATTTTACAGCTGAGAAAACTGAGCCCTGGGTCAATTGGCTTGCCCAAGATGAATGAGTGACAAATCTAACACTAGAAACCTGATCTCCCAATTCCTGATTCATTCCATGACAGTATTTCACAGCCACCGCACTATATAAAATAAACAGTGACTAGGGAGCTTTGAGCCAAGCAGACCCTGAGCCAGTGTGAAAGAAGATTCTGAATTTAGTGGGAGAGACTGTAACTATTTTTATGTTAGACAGGCAGACAAAGGCTCCATCATGCCTTTTGCTAGCAAATTGGCCAAAAAAAAAAAAAAAGAGAAAAAAGAAAATCATGGCAGTGGCTATCGAGGACTCCATATTTGCATGTGGTAAGCTGTGATTTGATAATGAATCTCATTGCAATTAGTTTTACTTTGTGAATGACATAAGGAACCTGTGCTTACGTTTCCACCACCATACCAGGTTCCCCCACCTTTTGTGGACTCTCTAAAGGAAGTCATTGGCATTCTTTGTGTCGGGAACATTTGCTGACCTGTAATGCCTTGTTCCCAGAATGAAAACATAAAGCCACAGTTTGATGGCTTTCCAATATTTCTTGGGGGCCCCTCTATGAGCATTAATTGCTTCACTGCTGTGTGGGAAAGCAATTTGTACATTAACAGCACAGCAATAAACAGCCATCATGTATTGGGAGATGAGGCGAGGAGAAAAGAGAGAAAATTTCTTCTTCGAACAAGTGACATTAGCTACATTTAAGCTCATTTTGATAAAATGCCAGACATTCTTCCACTTCACAAGTGGCAGAATTTCTGATTTGGTTCAGAAGTAGGTGTGGTCTGTCCTCCCTGACAGTTTCTACCACCACATCCCTTGTATTGATGACAAAATAAAGCAAAATTCTTTAGCCAAGACCCCATGACATCCAGCTCTCTTACTTGCTTCTCTGTTACCTTTTTTGTTTGGCTGCCCTGGCACAATCAACAGAAAACTGGTATAGCGTCTCCTATCTGAATGCACAAGACATCTGGAAAAATGCAGATCCCTGCTAAGGACAACCAAGTTCTTTTTTCATCATCCTTATTTTATAATCCAAGGAAGACTGTGCAAGAGAAAAATGAAAATCCTAGACACCACCATGTAGTTTATCAGATCCTCAGGGAGCCTCGTTTTTACACCGACTCTCTGTTCCTAAGCCTGTTCTTTTTTAAAGTTCAGAAATGGATCATTAAGATTTTATAAGGTACATATACATTCATTACGGCTACATGAAAGATAACAACAAAATCTGATAATGGCCCAGATGAAAAGGATTGGAAGGAGGAGAGACATAATTAGTAACTTTTGCACCTAGGGTAAACAGTACAAAATGTGCCCAGGATAAATGGCCCAAAATATTTTTCAGATATTGCTTTAAGATAAATTCAGCGGGAGCAGGGGTAGATAACCTACAATAGCCAGTGGGCAGAGACTCTGAGATATCATAAAGCTAGGGGCAGGAAGAAACAGAGCAGGTCCAGGTGGGAGGGAGCTTACCTGGTGTGTGCCTTGCCAGGAGGAAGAAGGCACCATCTGGTAGCTTCCCATTTTAACTAATTATCTCATTAACCAGTATCTAAACTCAGTTGTTTCTATGCTGCTGAAGGAGTACAAGTACTGTCAGTGCTCTTTAAAAGGCAGGACCCATGAGCAAAGTCCTAGTTGCTCCACCTTAGTTATAGTTCTCAGAAGGAAACTCAGAACCAAATAAGAGATTATTGTTATTATATATAATAAAAGTGGAGACCCACAGGCATAATCCTCTTAGCAGACTATAATTTGGAATTTATAATTTTGTTATGCTCCTTTTTATTCCTTATTTTGTTTATTTGATTTTTAATGACTTGATGGTTATTAAGTCTGTAATAAAAGACTATTTGTAAAGAAAAAGATTATGTAAGGTGGCATGGTTCATTTCCTCTCCCTCTGCTGTGCAGAATGTTGTCATGGCTCTTGGAGATGGTCAGTTAACTCCAGTGAACAGCCTGCAGAACAGGAGGCTGACACACCAAGCCCTCCTGAGGTAGGGGAAGACACAATTTCAATGACGTGACTCAAGTTATGCGTACATAGCTCATACGTGAACACTCAGGAGATATTTGGTGAATTTGTGAGTGTCTGAATGACATAAACAGAGCCATACCAATTTGGCAGAATGTGCACCAAAAGATAGCCTCTATGTCCAAGTTATAGAGTATGACTCCCTCTGTAAAATGGGAATACCAGACCTGGAAGTAGAATTTTCAAATCTGGAGGAACGGGAAAGACAGACATGTGATGGGGATGATCGTATCTGTTGAAGGGTCTACTCTTCAGCTCACTCCTGCTGTAAAGTAGATCCCATAAGGTTTTTCATCCGTCCTCTGTCAACTTCAATCTTGCTGGCTGAGTCATTAAACAGAAAACTATGAGCCCTCCTGGGTAAGTGATAGAATGAAGGATAGAGGGGCAGCTAGGTGGCACAGTGGATAGAGCACCAGCCTTGAAGTCAGGAGGACCTGAGTTCAAATCTGGCCTCAGACCAAACACTTGACACTTACTAGCTGTGTGACTCTGGGCAAGTCACTTAACCTCAATTACAAAAAAAAGAATGAAGGATAGAATGGGGTCTGGGATTACCCTCTTGAGCAATTTTATTTCATCATGGGTCCCTTATGTTTGAAACTTCTACTGGACCAAGCCAAAGTGATCCTAGAGGGTACTGGGGATGGGTTCAGAGACTTCTCTGATTTATCCTTCCAGGGTTTGATGATCTCCGTGCTTGTGCTGACCCAGGAATCCCAGAGTATGGCTCTCGAACCCCCAGTGGAAGCGTTTTCTTCGAAGATTCTGTAGCCCGATTTCACTGCCAAGAAGGCTACAAGCTTAGGGGCCCGCCAAGGAGACTGTGTATGAAACACTTGAATGGTTCCCTAGGCTGGATACCGACTGATACACCAGTGTGCCTACCAGAAGGTAAGCTATTTGGCATCCTGTGAAAGAACCAGGCCTAAGATAGGTTTACATGTCTCCTGTGGTGTTAACTGAAGATTTTCAAGATTGTGCGTGGGCCAAAACCCCGTACTCTGATGGATGTTTCAGTTGTTAAGAATTTTGTGCACATTGACCAATATGAGCATATAATGAGATTTGGGAGAAAGGAAGACTTAATTTCAGCAACTGAAGGAATACCATGTCTTCTTTATCCCAATTATAATTCTATTCATCACCATTTTTGTCAACTCTGACATAGCATCCAGCTAACATTAGGGCTCTCTGTTACTAGGTTGCCAAATCTATGGGCATTTCCATTTTACTCAGAGAGAAGCTTGGCAAAAAATATTGTTTGAATATAGTATAGGATGATCTCAAAGATATATATGTTTCTCAGAGGATTAAATCAATTACTACTTATTAGTTCAATGCCGGGGGTAATTCATTTAAAGGAAGAAAGGAATATGGAAAGCAGTGACAGATGAGCAAGATAGGGATTCATTTCTTGTCATTATCCCTAAACCTATTGGAAGAAATAACTTAAGTTTTGCTGTATGAGTACATATTTGGGGTTTTAGAAATGTGTTTAGTTTAACTAATTGGGATGATAAATAGTTCTTCATCTATCTCAGTGGACTAACTGAAGCAGTCCTATACAGATAAATCAAAAACATTAATTTGGGCCTCACATTTCAAGGTGGTGTATAGCTTATATTCTACCGAGTTCATTAGAAATCAGAATTTTGGCTTCTGACAAGTATTGATTTTATTTCTTTGGACAAAGCCTTTATCATCACAAGTCATTAAAATGTCCACTGAATTTAGTGTGTGTTTCCCCCCTGAAACCTTTTAAACAACATTCGACCTGAGAAAAAGAAAGAGTTGACAGCTTTTTGGGGTGGTCTTATTTCTAAATTGAAGACAAGCACACATACTACCAGTTTAGAAAAGCAACATGATAGAGGATTTGGATTTTTTTAAACTAGGAAAAGAAATAAGCATTTATATAGCATCTACTATATGCCAGACACTATGCTTAACAAATATTATCTCATTTGATCCTCTCAACAACCATGGGAGGTAGGTGCTTTTATTATCCCCATTTTACAGTTGAGGAAATTAAGGCAGACAGAAGTTAAGTGACTAGCCCAGGGTCACATAGCTAGTAAGTGTCTGAGGCCGGATTTGAACTTAGGTCTTCCTGATTCAAGGCTTGGCATTCTATCCCCTGAGCCACCCAGCTTCTCCTAGCTTTTCACTGTGAAGTGAAAACCCCAAGCAGAGAGTCCTTGATTGGAATGTCTGTCCCTAGCTTCCAGGTGCACAGTGAGTAACTCTTTTGCAGAGAGTGATCAGATATTCCTTCTTAAATCATCAATACGAATAAACATGTTTGTGTGTGTTTGCGTATGCGTGTATGTTTGTGTATATATGTGTATGTGTATCTATATTTATGTATATAAAGTTTCCTTGCAACTACTCAGAAACCAGGAAGCCCAGGTTTGAAGTAGGACCTAAAATTGAATCTTTAATGAAAGGGAAGATCCAATAACCTATTTTGTTAAATGATTTCTAATCATAAAACCCCGCCTACTCGTCCTTCAAGTTTGATAAGTAGTTTCAGAAGCTCTGTGCCACTTTCCTTTACATGCAGCACAGACTAGGAAAGAAGACATTATTAAGGTCCTCTGCCTCAACTTCTCACACCCAGAACACCTGTTTTCTTGTACACCAAGAACTGTACTGTAATAATAACAACTAACAATAATTAATTATAATAATAATAATAGCTAGTGTTTATATAACACGACCTTATCAAACTTGAAATTGGTATGGCTCTTGAAGTTAGAGACTTGGAAGGGTAAGGGTGAAGTATATGGATGTCTGAATTGTTCTTTCTCCTATAAAGTTCTGCCAGTGTTACTGTGATCCATGAACCCTGCTTCCCAAGCACATTTATACTGTTTATGTTAATAACCAGGCCTCATCTTGTGGCAGAATCACTATAAGCCAGCTGGGCGGGGAGGGTGGTGCATTCCTTTAAACCTGGCTACTAGGGAAGGCTCAGGCTGTGGAATCATTAGAGTTCTGGTGTTCTAAGCTGTCCTAAGTCTGTAGCCAATCAAGGGTCCCTGCTAAGTCTGGCACTGATATGTTAAGGCTCTGAGTTGGAGGAGAGGGAGATGGTAAAAGATCTCCAGGCTGCTTAAGGAAGAAGAACCAGCCTAGGTAAGAAACAGAGCAGATCAATGCTTCCAGGGCTATCTACAATGAGGTTAGGATACACTTCCAACCTGGGCAAAAAACCATTGCTCCCCTCTGGTTTGGGGATGCTCTGGGGACTTAGGCTAGAGTCTAGATCATGATGGCTGCCTCTAAGAAGACATTGTCTATGAGTTCAAGCCTCAGCTCTTTTGGCTTCCTGGTCAGGAGAAGAGGAGTGGTCAGGGTCGTGGGTAATACTGGTACCTGGCAGATGCCCTCAGTGGCCAGTGATTTCCATCCTGTGATAGTATTGTCAACTTTGGGACTCAGCAACAGCTCCTGCTCTAGGACATCGAAGGCCACAGTCGACCATGTTCTTATTTGAGAACTTGACCAGGAAGATGTTGTAGTGTCATTCCCAAACATAGCCGTGCCCATCTGCTGTGTCACTGTGTCACATGGAGAAAAATAACCAAAACAAAAAAAAAGAAACCGAAAAAACAAAAAACCTGAGTCACTGGGATTGCAGTTATTGTGGCTCTGTAAGACATTATTCACTTCTTTCATAGTCTTAGAGTCAGTCACATGCAAGTCAGCTTCATCAGGGTCTGAAACCACTGAACCACTGGACCACAAGTGGCTGTTGACATACAGGCATCCATGGTCAGCTTGGTTTTATTGATCAGCTGCCAAAGTGATTTTCCTAATGTGCAAGTCTAACCATGTCACACCCTCACCCAGTAAGCTCCAATGGCTCCCCATTACTTCCCTGATCAAACAGAAAAGCCTTTTGTTCCCTACTTATTCTAGTCTTCTTACTCTACTCCATACAAGACAGCTTATAACCCAGCAACGCTGACCTGTTTGCTGATCGTTACACACAACATTTCATCTTCCAGCTTTGTCCTTTATACGTGCTGTCATTGCACAGACCTGGAATGCCTTACCCTTTCTCAGCCTCCTGGGACCCTTGGCCTCTTTCAAAACTCAATTCAAACCCACCTTCCCCAGATCTTTCCTGTCCCCTACCCCTATTGCTAATGCCTTCCCTTCTGAGGTTACCATATACTTACACTGTATATGTCCTGTATATAAATGTGAACTCCTTGAGAGAAGGGACTGTATATTTGCCCTTATTTTTGTGTTCCCAGCACTTAGCTCAATGGCTGGCCCATTGATTAAATGTTAGTTGAATGAGCCAGCATCCGCATACAGTTTTATCACCCTTGTGAAAAGAGAGCCAAGGTGTCCAAGCCAATGAAAGCAATCTCTTCCCATCAGAAGCTGTGGGGCCCAGGAAGCCTTCTTACACTAGACGCAGGGTGCTATTCTGGTTGAAATGGGGAAATTAGGCATAGCTACGTTGTTGGAACTGGGTGGTAGTCAGATGGCCAGGTCATGGTTAGAGATTTTTTCAGGCAGCTAGGTGGTGCAGTGGATAGAGTATGGGACTTGGCATCAGGAAGACCTGAGTTTGAATGCTGCCTCAGATACTTACTAGCTGTGTCACTCTGGACAAGTCATATACAGTTATCCCCTCCACATTGTTGGAGTTAGGAGTGCAGTATCCCTGCAATCTGGAAAATCTGTGTAAAAAATTTTGGTCCTCCTTTCATGCTAGAGAAGAAGTCTGAATTCTTTCTTTTTCTCTTATGGTATATTTACAGTACCTTATGTAAAATTTGGCTTAAGCATTTCTGAGTTTCCAGACTTTTTCTGTGTCATCTACTGGCCTTTGTGTGTTGTCTGTGGCTTCCACAAAACTCTCCCCAAATTCCCATTTACAGTAATTTCTTATGCCAACCCGTGACATATTGAAACCATGATGGGGAAAGTCACAACGTGGAAGGAATAACTTTATTGTCTCTCAGCCTGTTTCCTCATCTGCAAAATGGGGATAATTAATAATATAATACCTTCCTTACTAAGTTGTAAGGTTCAAATGAGCTAATATATGTAAGGTGCTTTGCAAATCCTAAAGTGTTATATAAACACTAGCTATTATTATTATTATAATTAATTATTGTTAGTTGTTATTATTACAGTACAGTACAAGAAAACAGGTGTCCTGGGTGTGAGAAGTTGAGGCAGAGGACCTTAATAATGTCTTCTTTCCTAGTCTGTGCTGCATGTAAAGGAAAGTGGCATAGAGCTTCTGAAACTACTTATACCAGGAGGCAGCAGATGGCATGTGACATCTTGAGTCACCTTATTGTAGGGATAAAACTTTCCCCTTCAGAGAAACTCATCTTGAGATCCTACATGGCCCTGGCAGCATGCCAGCCCTGCTAACTAGCACACCCTTATGACTCATGCTGAGGAAGATCTGAAAGACAATAGTTTGGGGAAGGAAAGGGTCACCCCTATCATCCATGACATCATTTTGACCCCAAGGGCTCAGAAATCACGTGTGCCATTCATTCCCTTTGCTTCTCACTGCAGGGAAGCTGGAGCTGGGACAAAGGACTGTCCAGGCTAACCGAGGGGAGCAAGAAGCTCCCCTCTACCCCTACCTATACCCCTCTACCTACTAGTAAGTGCCCCCAGGTCCCTGCTTCCTCTCCCTTGCCAGGCCTTTGCAATTCAACAACATTTTTATTATAAGTGCCTTATATATGCCAAGTCCCTGTTAGATGCTCTTGATAGAAAGACATCAAAGGACATGTATTTCTACTGATATGCAATCAGAATGTTGATTTTGCTTCTTAGATACTTTGGAATAGGATGGCTTTTTCTGACACTAATTTTTGCAAAGCTGTCTCTATTCTCTGATCTTGTTGATATCAGCTCATCAGTTACATTATGGTGAATGATCAAATATGGAGAATCATAATTCAGTGGACCATTCATCTTGTCAACATGGATGCTCCTTCCTCTAGTTCAGTTCTCTGTAGAGTTATAGAACTTTAAATCTGGAAGGGACATTGAGATCATCTCATTGGAAAGTCTTCCCACTCCCAAGAAGTTAATTGACTTATCTAAGGCCATGGTTAGTAGAAAAACATGAACCAAGAACCTCAGACTTCCATACTCCCAGGCCAACCATTGGGATGTTCTTCCATATAAGCAAACATTCTCTTATTTAAGTACATGTTTCTTTTCATATTTCTTCTCACATATCCACATGTATTGCTGTCTTTCACTCTTACATAGATAGGCATTCATTCCATATTTTTCTTTGAATATCCCACTTGTTTCAAGTAAACTTGATATGCTGAATTTTGAACTTACAAAATGGTTAATTTAAGGAACCATATGACTTTGGAGAAATCATTTCCCCTGCCTGTGTCCCAGTTTCTTTGTAATTTAGGGGGCTAGCTTAAGTAATTGACTCTGACTCTTATTATAGCACTTAAAGCCTCCAGTGTTAGTGGGGCAGTACCTACCAGTGAATCACAATGAAGTGTGCCGTCACCGGCAGGCTTAACCGCTACAAACTAATTGTTATTGTTGTTCAGTTGTGTCTGAGTCTTCATGACTCCATTTGGGGCTTTCATGGCAGAGATATTAGAGTGGTTTGCCATTTCCTTCTACTCACTTTACAGATGAGGAAACTGAGGCAAACAGGGTGAAGTGATTTGCCTAGGGTCACACAGCTAGCAAGTATCTGAGGCCAGATTTGAATTTAGGTCTTCCAGACTCTAGACCCAGGACTCTATCCACTTTGCCACCTAACTGTCCCAGTCGCTCACTAGCTAACATTTATTTGGCATTTTAAGATTTGCAAAGTGCTTTTTACATGATATCTCATTTGATCCTACCAGACATAATCTAGAAATTCTCTAAGGAAAAAACAAAAAAGGAAGTGTGAGTCTGGAGTCATCAGAACCACATCCGAAGAAGACATTTGTATGTCCTGAAGATGATAGAAGAGATAACCAGGGATACAAGGTAGATACTAATAATGGCTGTGTCCAGTAGAGAAAAGGTAACTGTTAGGTGGGGGTTGTAATTCCAAAAAGACTCATCCTTCTGGTGCATTACAAGCAATGTGCCAGTAAGCTGGACGCCATCTTGGTGTCTCCTTCCCTGAAAGCTTACAATGAAATTCGCTGGAGAAATTTTCCCAGCAGGACTGTCCCTCCAATATTATAATAACAATTTATGGAAAAATATGATTCAATTTGCAAGTGACTTTTCCGGCATGTACCTTAAAATAAAAAGTACTCATACCCGAAAAAATAGATGAAACGGATTGAAATGAAGTCAACTTAGGGTTTATTTTTACCCCAAACAAATGATAAGATTGAACAAAAATGAGTCTGTTTCTAGAAGAAACCAATTTTTAATTAATGTTAAAAGGATTTGCTTGATTAACTACACTTTGACACAGCTAAGAAACTAAATCTATACCAGGTATTATACTAGTGATTACACTGGTTAAACACAAGTTGTTGTTGTTGTTGCTTTTTTTAAAATTAAAAACTAAATAATTTAGTAAAACTCCTGTGTGGGGTCATAGCGTTAATTAGGTTTAGCAGACACTCTAAAACATACCATCTCCTTAGTTTGGATTCTTCTTCAAGGAAGGACATTTTTAAAAAATTTCAGCTCAGCTCTTCCACAAAAGGTAAAAGCCTTTCCTTTTGGCTATTTTTATTTTCTAAATTTTATTGATTCTTTTAAAAATGAAAACTTTTGGGTTTTACATCCCATTCAGTTCAGAATCACTCTCCCCATCCCCCATCCAGTCAGCCTTTCTTTGTGACAAAGACTAAAAAAAGAAAAAAAACAAACTCTAACACATTGACCAGGCCTGACTGTATGTGCCCTAGTCATCCACCTCTTCAACGAAAAGCCAAACTTAGTCAATATAATTATATAATATTCAATTTTGCTGTGTTCTTTAGTATTTTTCCATTGCAAATAATACTAGCTTTTGGCATTAGGTATATACTTTAAATTAAATTAAAAATGGCCCTTCCATGCCTTTGCTTTTTAGTATGTTATGCATATATGACTTATACTTTCTCGAGAGACTTAATTTTTTTAATTAAAAAAAATCATTGATTATGATTATGTGGTTTGGGATGATTTTCTTTTTAATATGATTTATTATTCTCATTGTTTTCCTAATGTCAAACCATTCTTGTATCTCTGGTATAAGTCCAATTTGGTAATAGTGAATGATTTTTTTGGATATATTGTTGGTTTTTTTGCTAGGATTTTATTTTAAAAATTTCTATATTAGTATTTATTAGTGATATTGGGCTATAATTCTATTTCTCTATTTTATTCTTCCTTGGTCTAGGTGTCCTTGACATATTTGTCTCATAAACAAAGTTTAGTAGGAAGCTTTCTTTCTCAATTTTTAAGACTAATTTTTATAGCATAGATACTAATCACACTTGAAACGTTTGATAGAATCCATCTATAAATCTTTCTGGACTAGGGTTTTTGATAGTTCCTATGTGGCTTGTTCCATTTCATTTTGTGAGATTGAGTTAAGATCTCTATTTTATGTTCTGTTCATTTGAGTATTTTTTTTAGATAAATACTCATTTCTTTGAACTCTTGATTTTGCTCATATATAATTGTGTCTACTAGGTTATAATAATTCTTTTACTTTCTCTGCTGTTGTGATTTCATCTCATTCATTTTTTATTTTAGTAAGTTGATTTTTTCTGTCTCTGTTTTCATTTCTCTCTCTGGTCAGGTTAGCTAATAGTTTTGATTTTATTAATCTTTTTAAAGAATCAGCTTTTAATGTTATCATTTATATAGAAATATTTTATCTATTTCTCTTCTAATTTTCAAAACATCTTCATTTGTGTTTATTTTGGTTTTGTTCATTTGTTGCTTTTTTGGTTTTTTTAATCACATACTCAACTGATTATTTTTTTTTCTTTTTATTCAATACGTGCTTTTCTCTATTTCTTTTGGTGGGGGCGGGGCAAGGCAATGAGGTGAAGTGACTTGCCCAGGTTCACACAGCTAATAAATGTCAAGTGTCTGCGGCCAGATTTGAACTCAGGTCTTCCTGAATCCAGGGCTGGTGCTCTATCCATCTAGCTGCCCCTATCAATGCATGCTTTTCAAGAGAAGTTGATATATGAATGTCATTCTCTTTCAAGCAGTTCTGCTCTGACCCACTCATTATTCAGGATGTCATTATTAAGTTTCTATTTTGGTTCATATCTTTTTCATGTGTTTCTTCTACTAATTACAATTTTACTACATCATAACCTATAAAGAATGCTTTTGGTATTTTCTTTTTTCTTACTTACATCCATAATTTTTCTATGCCCTAGCAAATGGTCCATTTTTGTACAGTTACCATGTGATACAGAGAAATATGTGTATTACATGTGTAATATTTCTAGTTAGAAGATGCCATATCTTTCAGTTATAACTTCTCCAGTTTGTCTAGTTCCATAGTTTCCTTTTTGTTAATCATTCTGTTAGATTCATCCAATTCTGAAAGAATAATATCAAAGGCTCCTACAATTATTGTTACAATAATTGTTACAATTGATATACCTTTTATCAAATTAATTAACTTTCCTTTTATGAATTTGGATGCTACACCTTTAGTTTGTACGTGATTGGTATTAAGATTATTTCATTGTAACTATTGTACCTTCAAGCACAGTGTAGTTTCCCAGTTTATCCATACTGACATTGTAATTTTTATTTTTGCTTTGTTTGATAGCATGATCACAACTTTTGCTTTTTAAACTACTTCTTAAATAGTAAATTTTTATTCATTTTTTTCTTTCATTATTTTTAGATATTTCTTATATACAACAATTTGTATCTTTTTCATATCCATTCTTTTTCATTTTATTGAATTAGTTAATTGAGTCACATTTAAAGTTATAACTGTTAGGATTGTGGTTTTTTCCATTTATTTCTTTTGTACTAATTTTATACTCTTCTATTAACTCAGTACTTTCTTTGAGTTTAAATTTTGTTTATGCTATTTTGATTCTAGTCTATTCCCATAGATTTTTTCTTGCTGGTGTAATATACTGTTTACCTTCCCTATCCCAAATTCCCTTAATTTTACTGTCTTACAATTTATTTTACCTCCCAGTAGATTTTTTTTAATAGTATATAAGCATGAAAGAATTGTTTCATTGCCTAATTTTTTCCTGGTACTGTGCTTAACTTCCTTGTGTTTCTCTTGTTTAGTCAGGAGAATTGAAAATTGAATGTTATGTTCACCTCTTCATTTTGCTATTTTGTTTTGCAGGAATGCCTTAAAAGATTAATATATTTCATTAATGATTAGGCTTAGTTCAGTCTATAGGGTAGGTTATTTTGTGTTGTAACTTGAAGATTTTTTGCTTTTTGAAATATATGATTGCATTTTTTCCCCTTGATTCTTTGTGACTGCTGAGTAATCCTGAGTTATTTGAATTGATGTGAACTCCTTTCTCCTAGATACTTACAAGATGTATTGTTTTGTATTGATACTGTGAATTTTAACTGTTACATATCTTGGAATTCCAATTACAGAGTTTTTCTTTGTTAGTAATTTATGGATTTGCTTAATTAGTACTTTGTTGTCTGTATTCGAAAATCTTGGGCAATTTTGTTATATTATTTCCTACTGTATGGCATTCAAATGTTTATGTTATCTAGCATTATTTTGGGAAGGCTTTGATCTTTTCATTTTCTCTATGCACCCTGTTTTCTGTGTTGGTTATTTTGGCTTATGCACAATTTGTGTGTTCCTTTAACTTCTCTCTTGCTTTTCTTCTGTCAAATTTCCTTCCATCTTGTTATTTTTTTTTCATTTTAAATAAATCATTCTTTCTTTTAGGATCTCTCTTTCTTTGGAGAGATTCTCTGTCATAAGTTACATTTTTTCTACTTTATTATTTGCCTTCTTTAATTCTTCATTGAGGACTTTGATTTCCAAACTAATTTCCATCCCCCATGCAGTATATCTTCAACATACTCACATTGGAGGATGTTGGGAGACCTACTGGCTCCCTGGGTCAAGTAATCTTGACCCAGGGCAAAGACTAGCCCGGGGGGTGGGGGGGACCTGTGGCCCTGAAGCCACATTAGCCCCAGCTGGGTTTAGATTCCCCTTTCTTTCAGGTATGTACTTCCCTAGAGATTCACCTCTAGTCACTCTGCACTGCCATTTTCTCCCTCCCTGCCACCTACTGTTAAACTTTTCCCTCCCGTGGTTGGACAGGATCAATATTCTCTGCTTCTTGTAGTTTGTTGGTGGTTCACACTGTATTACCTCCATAGGGAGCCCTCTACCCTCTCACAAGTCCTGAAATATAAATTTGTGAGCTCAGAGTGGGGAAACTGAGTGAGAATGCTGGTATCTCGGCTGTCATATCAATTCATGAAACTCTTGCTTTGTGAAGTGCTTCCATTTTCTTATATCTTGTGGATTTAGCTTTAATTGTCTTTTGCCTTTGTTTAGGTTTTCAAGTCAAAAAACTTAAAAAAAAATTCTACTATCTTGCCAATTCCATGATGCCCAGTGCCTTTTGTTTTTGATGCTACAATCATTCCCCGTACACCTCCTCCCATAAATCCCTACTTTATACCCAAACAAGTTAAGTAAAAGCAGCTGACATAATTATAACATATGCCAATATATTCAAAATTTTGCCCTCATAGGAGTGCCCAATGTCTTTACTAAGAGGAGAAAAGTAGGTTTAATTGTGTGTTTTTTCAGGAACATGATTTCCTCAGCTCTTAACAGTCCTCCTTTAATGGCCAAGACAGATGTTGGATACCCACAGTGTTATTTTAGTCCATGAACACTTCAGAAATGTTCACATTAAACCCAAAATATATATATATTTTAATAGCACCAAATTAAAGTTTTTAATTACTTGAAAAACCGTGTCACATTGCTTCAAAACTTTGACCCCATACGTCAAACAAGGAATTTGTGCAAGTGAGTTTTTTTCATGGCAAGTTATAGGAAGAATTTAAAATCAATACCATCTTGTGCCTTACTGTCTTAGCATATTAAGAGAGCTTGCATGTGTCTGTCTAAGAATTCTTTATTTAAAAATGAACTCTTTCACCAGAAGATTTTTTTTTCCAGGCATTTATCCTCCATTCCTACAATTGGTCAATTGATTCTTGTGGAGCTAGGGGAAAGCAAAAATGCTAATTAGAGGACCAATGACCAAAGAATATTGCATGACTCACACATTTAATGTTTTGTCCTTTACATCCAAAGATGATGTTGCTGACCTGCCATCTATAAATGTAGTATGCACTTTGAGTTGTTTTTCCAGCACTGGGAGTAGATTTGTACCAATCTAACCATATGCAATTATGCCATTTCCCTCCAGTCCATTCCCCAGACAACTAGCAAGAGTTAACCATGCAGGCCAGAACCATGGAACAGAATAAAGTTAAATGTCATAGATAGGGACTGAACCTGTCAACTTAGCCTCATTAGCATTATATTATAACCAACCCAAACAAATTAGTCCAGATACTTATAAATATAGTCATTCCTGGCCCAAGGTGAGTATAGGCATGGGCTCTGATCTTTGGGAATATTATTAGAGGCTGACAAGTGACTCATACAGTGTGCTGGGAAGGGGGAAAAAGGTAGGAGAGAAATAATTGACTGCCAATTTGATCTAAAGAATTGATATACATATCTACAATGCCCCAACAAACACCATTTTAAAATAATTCTATAATACCTCATACCAACCCCAGTGTAATCTTGAGGTTTGCTAATCATTAAAGACATAATTTAAATGGCCTAACTATACTTGAGAGGTAGCATAGAATGGTAGATGGAGGACTGGTCTTAGAATTAGAAAGACCTGGGCTCAAGGCCTGTGTCTGATATATGCTAGTTGTGTGACCATCATCACCAAAGTAAAGCTTTCTTAGGGACCAGAGAGGGCTACAGCAAAGGTGAATAGGACAATGTTCAGGTGGGGCTTTGAGCTTCTTGGGAGAAAGGCACCGTGTGAATTTAAGTACTGGCATGGTGTTATAAATATTTTCTTTAAATGATTCAGCTTGATTCATTATCTAAAACTGTCAGTTAAAAAACATCTTTATTCATTAACATTATGTTATGGGAGTGCTTTTCAAAGGTAGAATGTCATATGTCTTTTTACAGTTATTCATAAATTAAGGTGAACTGCCTCCCAGCTTCAGAGACCTCACCAAAACAGAGGGAAACTTGAAAAAAAAAGTTTTGTTTTGAACCTTCTCCTTTCCATATGCATTTTCTATTGCCCAAAGTGTATTTCCTTGATGCCTTTGATGTCAATTGTCAGTAGGAGTAGCCTATGCCTGGAAGGACAATCATTTACATGGCTTCCTCTAAGCTTTCCACGACCAATCTTTTGTTCTTACCAAAACAGGGAGGAGTAGGTTGGCACTTTCTCCCTTCACTTGCCCCACTGTCTTTTTTCATTCAACTAGGGGCCTTTATTTCTTCCATTCCAAGAAGTTGCAGCTTGAACTGAATGGCCCAATCTCTGAATTCTACAATGAGGGGGTTCTTAGCAGGACCACCTCAAATTCCCTCTTTTGTAGTGTGTTTGTGTGTGCCTGTAATCATCTAATTACTCTCATGGTCAGGACCTGAAAAATTTGGGCAAATGAGAGTAAGGTGAAATCATAGGTAGGTGGAACTGGTCATAGAATCATATTTAGATTTAGAGCTGGAAGGGACACTCGGGTCATCTAGTCCAACCCTCTCATTTCGCAGAGGAGGAGACGAAGGCCTAGAGAAATTAAGTAGGTTGCCCACTGTTGCACAGACAGCAAGTAGCAGAGTAGAGTCTGATCCCAGGTTCCTTGATGGTATGGCCAGCAACATTCTGACCAGAGATAATAGTATTGATTATAGAAACGTTTAGGTATCTTGGTTGTTGCACACACACACACACACACACACACACACACACACACACACACGCACAACTTGGCTGCTTCCCATGTCATTCAGTTCCAAAATGGTGTCACATCACCCAGCTTAAAAACTGTGGATTTTTTCTATAATTGAAGAGAGTGAAACAAGACCACAGTGATCGCTGGTTTTCTTTACCAAGAACATTGCAAATCCTGTCTTCTGTTATTCCTTTTTGGGGCTAAAAAGATTATGAGGCGACAGTAAGCTAGCTGTCTGAACTTCAGAAAAAGGAGGCAAGTGGAAAGACATGAGTAGAGCTTTGTGTCTGATTGTATAAAGGTCACAAAATGATCATTAGCCTCTCTGAACATCATGCTGGTTGTAGAGATTCCCCAGAAAGTATTTTTTCACAAGCGACCAACCGAGATTCTGCAGAATTAGGTTGGCAGCTTATGAAAAATGCAGTGCTACTCCCACAGGTCTCCTGCCAACCCCACTGCAAATTAAATTCATTTTTCCTCATGCCAGCGTTCTGTGGTATTGAGGGCGGATCGAAAGCTTTGCCA
This sequence comes from Vombatus ursinus, assembly GCF_900497805.2. Taxonomy (NCBI): domain Eukaryota; kingdom Metazoa; phylum Chordata; class Mammalia; order Diprotodontia; family Vombatidae; genus Vombatus; species Vombatus ursinus. The sequence goes on from NW_020954576.1 coordinate 28,132,330, forward strand.
GACCAAAAGAACAGGGAATCAAGACGCTTATGATTTCATATTACCTATGCAGACCACTTCCAGGGCTCAGCATCAGCTCTACAGAAGGGTGAAGACTCCCTGCTCAGAAGAGTCTTCTGAGATTGCTCCTTTATTCTGCTCCTTAATATATGTGCCACACATGAATAATAATAATAATAATGCTGATAACAATAATAGTATTTCTATAACACTTTAAGGTCTGCAAAATGCTTTACATATGCCATCTTGTTTGATCCTCACAACAACCCTGAGATGTTGGTGCTATTGTTATCCCCATTTTACAGATGAGGAAACTGAGGCTGAGAGTTTAAGTTGAAGGACTAGAGACCTAGAAAATCTCTAGATCTGAAGACAACTTGAGTATTTTGGCTGCTACCTTTGACCCAGTCACATACAAAGCACAGAGCTATTCCCTGTGGTCACTCATTCAGTAGTATTTCATAACAAGGGAACATGGACCATTAAGTACATGGATCAGAGATGTATACAGTGTGGTTCTTTTTTTCTTTTTTTCTGATGGGATGGGGCAGATCTTAGGCTACAAAGTACAGCACTGGGTTTCTTCAAGTCAAATCAACAAACATTTATTAAAAGCCTACTATGTGCCAGGCACTGTGATAAGCATTGGGAATACAAAGCAAGTATATGTGTGTATATGTGTGTATGCATGTATATGTATATGCATATGTGTATGCATACATGTGTGTCTGTGTTTATATGTAAATGTATGCATGTATATGTATATATACATACATACACACGTAGAGAGAGAAAGTCTTTTCTGTCAAGGAACTCATAATCTCACGAAGGAGAAAATGTGCGAACAACTCTGTATCAACAAGATTCATCATTAAAAAGGAGGGACTGATTTCCAGAAGGAGCCCCAAACTGGGTAAGTTTACTATCTTTGCAGTGCCCCAGACAAGACTTTAAGACTACTAGGAGCAGAATAATTCAGTTCTTCATTGGTAGAGGTTGGTCCAGACTAGAGTTCCCTATACCAAGGAAATCACAATCATAAAATCCTGATCATAAAAAAAAAAAGATGTGACCCTGGGCAAGTCACTTAACCCCAATTGCCTCACCAAAAAGCAAAAAAAAAAAAAAAAGAAGAAGAAGAAATAATGCCTTCTAGAGCAAGGTCCTTTGAAGTTTCTTTGCTCTCTGGAAACCCCTATAGTCAAAGATTAAGGGTTTCAAAACTCTAGGCATTTAGAAGTGACAACTTAAATTTCAAATCTGCCTCTGCCCGGTTGTACAGATTACATTGAACTGGGAGTCCAAAGTTCTGTTTTTACCATTTACTGGCTGTGTGGCCATGGGCAGATCACTTGACTTCCCCTGAGTTTGAGTTTCTTATCTCTAAAATGGGAATAATATCCACCTAACTACTTAGATTGCTGTGAAGATTAAATGAGATAAAAAATGTGAAAGCTCTTTATAAACTAAAAAGTTTATAAAAAGCTATGTAAATACATGATGATGTTATCATTAACCTCATCATCATCACCATCATCATCATCATCACCCCTCATTCTTTATAACTTTGCCTCCTTTGTTGCCTCTTTCTGCGTGGTATTATTTATCCTTTTTAGCTTTTATACAGCCCTCTCTTGAATGATAGGCCATAGGGCTTTCTATACTGAAGAAGGAAACACGCTTGAATTCTTAGCAATGTTGGTTAAGTACATCTGGGTAAGTTCTCAGATTGTAGACAATATTTTGTAATAGATGCAGAGTTCCTATACCAAAAGACTATTCCATTATGCATGGACTTCTTTTGCATCTGTTTGAGTGCATATATGCATATCTTATGGGAAGCTAAAGCTAATAATAGCTCACATTTATATAGTACTATGTAGCACTTTAAGATTTACTAAATACTCTCCTCACAACAACCCTGTGAGGGACGTAGTGCATGCATAATTACCTCAAATTTGCAGATGAAGAAATTGATGTTCTAGTGGGAAGAATAGAAGTCAGATTACAAAAGGTTGATGAGAGTGTCTCGCCCAAGATCAGATAATTGGTATGTGGTAGAGGGAGGAGGAAAGGAAAGAAGGAAGGAAGGAAGAGAGGGAGGGAAGGAAAGAGGGAAAGGAAGAAGGAAGAAAGGGAGGGAGGGAAGGAAAAAGGGAAGAAAGAGAAGGAGGGGAAAAGGAAGGAAAGGAGGGAGGAAAAGGGAGGGAAAAGGGAAGAAGGAAAAAAGGAAGAAAGGAAAGGAGGAAGGAAGAGAGGAATGAAGGAAGAAAAAGATGGAGGAAGGAAAGAAGGAAGAAAAGGAGGGAGGGAGGTGGTGCATGCATAATTATCCCAGCCCCAGGGATGGAAGGGAGGGAAGAAGGAAGGAAACAAGCATATATTGAGTATCTGATATGTGCCAGGCATTGTGCTAAGTGCTTTACAAATATTATCTCGTTTGATCCTCACAACAATCCTGAGTAGTAGGTGCTATTATTATCCACATTTTATAGTTGAGGAAACTAAGGCATAGTTAAGTGATAGTTAAGTGACTTGCCTAGGGTTGCAACTTGAACCCAAGTTTCCTGAAAGAATCTCAAAATACCTGAATTGGGTGGGACTTTGAAGGTTACCTGGCCCATAGATCCCAGGTAGCTGTGATTGCTGTGATCTCTGAAAATATAATAATGTTAAAAGACTTTTTAATAGAGCTTTTGCATAGATTATTTAATCTGATCCTCAACAACCAAATTAGCTAAGTATTAGTTATTATCCCTGGTTTACAGAGAAGCAAACTGAGGCTGGAAGAGGTTAAACAACTGGCTTATGATCACAACTAGCTAATGTCAATGGTGAGATTTTAAATCCTTTAAATTCATTCTGGATATTCACCACTTCATCCACCACTCCAAGTCTAGCTGTGTTTTATATATATGTATGTATATATGTATATGTATATGTGTATATATATATATATATGTATATATAGGAGGTAACATGGAATATCGGATAGCATTTAGGCAAGCCTGGGTTTGAATCTTGCCTCAGACATGTATGACTGTGTGACTCTGGGTAAGTTACTAAACCCTTCTGAGTCTATTTCTTCATCTTTAAAATGAGGATAATATAACCTGTGTGTAGGTTGTATGTGGTAGAGGAAGGAAGGAAGGCAGGCAGGCAGGAAGGAAGGAATATGTACACACACACACACACACACACACACACACACACATATATATTCAATATATAAAGTACTTTGTGAACCTTAAAGTACAATATCAATCCATAAGTATTTATTAAGCACTCATCATATGCCTGGCCGTGTGCCAGGGACTGGGAATATAAGTACAAAGAATGAAACAATCCCTACCTGCAACAAACTTACATTCTAATGAGGGAGACAAGAAATATGTATATAATTATATACAGTATAAATTCAGTTTGTGCCCATATACGCACAATGTAGTTAAATGTAAGGTATTAGGGGAGGAAGGGAAGTTGGGATTAGGAAAGGCTTCCTACAAAAATGGTGTCTAAGCGGCATCTTAGAACAAGAGAGGGTCTTGATAAGGCAGAGATAAGGAGGGAATGTATTCCAGGCATGTGAATGCCCAATGCAAAGGTAGAGAGATGGGAAATGGAAGTAATGAACTAATAAATTTTGAAAACCTTTCACTCCCAGGTTCATATTTTTAAGAATTTGAAATACTATTCAATAAGTCCCAAAATACTATAAAATAATAATATTACTTAGTAACATAATAGAGTAATGTTGAGGACAGTTTGGGGGGGCGCAGAAAGCAGCAGTTAAGATTGTAGGTTGATGACAAACCCAGGTAAATCACCAGGTGAAAATGTGTGAGGAACAGGGAGAAGGCCTGCTTGGCTAGATCACTGAGCATGGGCTGGGGAGTGATGTCCAATGATGCTGGAAAGATAGGGTGGGGCTGGTTGTGAAGGGCTTTAAAAGTCAAACTGAGGAGTTTTTGTTTTATCCTGGAGGCACCTGGAAGCCACTAGAAATGATTGAGTAGGGGAGTCACATGGTCAGCTCTGTACTTAAGGAAAATCACTTGGGCAGCAGAGTGTGGAAGATGACCCTGAGTGAGGAGAGACCTGAGGGAGGGAGGCCAATTAGAGGGCTGATTCAATAATCTAGGTGAGAGGTAGAGTGATGAGAGCTTGAACTAAGTAGGTAGCTACGTGAATAGAGAGAGGGGGTTAGATGTAAAAGATGCTGTGAAGCTATAAATGGTGAAATTTGGCAACAGATTGAATATTTTCAGCGAGAAGTGGAGGATGATGCCAAGGTGCCAAGCCTGAGAGCCTGGGAGGATGGCAGAACTTTCAAAAGAAACAGGGAAATTTAGAAGAAGGGAGAGTTTGAGGTGGGGAGAGATAATTACCATATAATTATGAGCTATTATTGTTATTACTATTACCTAACACTTCCTCTTAGAGATCTCAAAGATTCCAGAAAATTAGAGATGTACTGCTGAATTATAGAAAGGTGAATATTCAGATTTTTTTATTTAAGGAAGAGAATGGGAAGGGTGGGGGAGGACTATTGATCAGTGAGCTTTACTTCAATTTATGGCAAAATTCTAGAACATATTATTAGACATATTATTAAATGGTTAGTGAAAGACCTAGGAAAGGAAATAATAATGATAAAGAGTCAGTATGGTTTGATAAAGAAGAGATCATACCATTATAATAACAACTAACATTTATATTGCTCTTACTATGTGCCAGGCACTGGGCATTATTATCTCATTTGTTTTCACAACAAGCCTGAGAGATAGGTACTATTGTTATCTCCATTTCACAGATGAGAAAACAGAGACAAACAGGGTGAAGTGACTTGCCCAGGGTCACACAGCTAGTAAGTGTCTGAGGCCACATTTGAACTCAGGTCTTCCTGACTGCAGGCCCAGGGCTCTATCCACTGTGCCACCTAGTTGCCTTTTTTTTTTAAACTAGATTTCTAGACAAATAGAGCAAAGGGATATTGTCAAAAGAGGTTACCTAGGCTTTAGGGCAACTAGGTGGTGCAGTAGATAGAGTGCAAGGCTTGGAGTTAGCAAGACACCTCTTTTTGAGTTCAAATTTGGCCTCACTTATTTAACTGTGTGACCCTGGCCAAGTCACTTTATCCTGTTTGCCTAAGTTTCCTCATCTATAAAATGAGCTGGAGAAGGAAATGGCTACACCACTCCAATATTTCTGCCAAGAAAACCTCAAATAGGGTCACAAAGAATCAGACACTACTGAAAAACATCTGGACAACAACAAAGTTTTTTTCTTTTTTTTTATTAAATTTACTTATTTTTAGTTTTCAACATTCACTTTTTTTTTTATAAAGTTTTGAGTTCTAAATTTTTTCCCTCCCTCTCCTCCCCCTTTCCCAAGATGGCATGCAGTTTGATATAGGCTATACATGTATTAATATTAAACCTATTTCCAGGTTAGTCATCAACAACAAAGATTTTAAACAAGCATTTGGCAAGTCCTAATGCAATTTTTGTGGATTAGACAAAGGTGTAGCTTAGATGAATTTAGAACCCTTTGAATGTTGGCTTTAGAGAGTGTGTAATGACAATTTGGAGGGGAGTCTGACTTGTGCTATTTGGCATTTTTATCAATGACCTGGTTAATGGTATAGATTGTCAAGCTTTTCAGATTTTCAGATGACACAAAGCTGGGTGTGGGGAATAGAAAACACACTGGAAAATGGAGTCAAGAACTTTACACGCACACATACACACATCTATGTAAAGCTAGAATGTGGAGAAGAAGCACGTTGCAATGAAAAGAACACAGGCTTTGGAGTCAGAGAACCTGGATTCCAGTCCCACCTGTCATTACCTATGTGACCTTGACTTCACTTCTCTGGTCTCCATTTCCTTACAGAAAATGAAGGGTCAAGCTAAATGGCCCCTAAGATCCCCTGCAGTTCTAAATCTTTGATCCTAAGACATTAGGGGCATTGGGCCAGATCCAATAAGATGAAACATAATAAGGATAAATGAAAAGTTATATTCCTGTGTTAAAAAAAATGAACTTCACAAATACAAGAGAGGTGAGATGTGGTTAGACAGAAGTTCCTCTGAGAAATGAGCTAGAGATTTTAATAGACCACAGGCTCAACTTGAGTCAGTGGTCTGGTATAGCAACCAAGAATGCTGCTGTGATCTTAGGCCAGGCTGAGAGGCAGTGTTCAGGGTGAGGAAAGACAAAAGTCCCTACTGTGGTGTAGGACTGAATGGGTAATACGATAGGCCAACCACACTGAATGGGCATAGTAGGAGGAGGAGTACTGAATAGGATGTGGTTCTAAGGGACTTTTACCCTTAGCTTGAGCTTTCTTCTTACTCTTTTCCAAATTTCACTAATTGCTTAACCCCAGCTGAAGGGCACCGAGACTTCTAACACTGTTGTTTCTTGATCCTACTTGGCTCCCTTAGTTCAGAGGTATTCCTACCTGATCAGTGGTTAAGTACTTCTCCATATTCTACCACTGCCACCATGTTTTGGTTCCAGAGTCTAGTTTATGTTTCATCTTCCCTTTTCTGATTTCTCCATGCCACCTGCCTCCATTCTGACCATCCTCTTTATTCCCTTCCCACTAGAACTTTGGCTTCTGCCCCTGAAGTCACCCTGGGCTCTGAGAAGTGAGCCTTATTTTCCTCCGAACCAGGCCTCTGTGTCACTTCCTTCCATTTCCAAACCATGCTGCTATGTGTGTTATTCTCCTCCTCTCTTTCTAGCTTTCCTTTATAGTCTGCCTTCCTCCATTAGAATGTAAGCTCCTTGAGGGCAGGGACCATCTTGCTTACTTGTTTCTGTATCACTCAGCTCTTGGCATAGTGACTGGAATATAGTAAGCTATCAATAAATGCTTTATTATTTATACGCATTTTCTAGGGTTTATTCATGGGGGAAATATTGGATAAAATATATTACTGAAGAAATGTAAGACTAGAAGGAAAGTCTGGTCATGTTTTGAGGAGTAAAGAATAACTAACTGATGGAAAGATAGGCCCTGGGTTCAATTGGTGTCCAGATATATCAGGAGATTTAGGAGGAAGGCCTTGAGGAGGATTTTCTGGAGGCCATGGACAATAGTTGCAGAGAATGAGAAGGCATAAATGGAGTTCACACTAGATCTTTGAAGAAAATCCCCATATCAGAGAAAGAATAGATCTGCTGAAGTATCAAAGTATTCACAAGGGCAAAAGAGCTATATGCAGAAATAACAAAAGTAGGATGGAAGGGAACTAGAAGCCCAGGCAAAAGAATACTCCTCAGCACAGACTAAGAGTACCCATCATTGAGAATCAGAGAAAGAATCCCCTCAAGTGGTCACATGATTCATATTCACAGCCTAACTTCCATTGGACTGGAACCAATGACCATCTTTTACATCATGATAGTTTGAAATAGTGTAGATTTGAATAGATTGAGCTGCTTCAGGGGATTCATTATTTGCACTAATCCCAGAACTAGCCATACCCAAACTTGCTAAATTTTTTTTTAGGTAAGTCTAAGTTGGCCTCATAGTTTAACTACTCTCTCTCTCTCTCTCTCTCTCTCCACACACACACACACACACACACACACACGTGTATGTATGTATACACACATGTATGTCTATGTATGTATACCCACATATATGTATGTGTGTATGTATATGTATGTATATATACATATATAATATAATATCTAATATATATTTGTATTTGTATTTATCCACTTTATATTTATGTTGTTTGTGTTTCTATACTCAGTTGTCTCCCCATTAAAATGTAATCTCCTTGAGTGTAGAGATTGTTCCATTCTCTGTACTCATATTCCAGCACCCAGCACAATTCCAGTATGTCCTAGGCACTTAATAAATGCTTTTTGACTGGTTGATTCCTAGCCCTAGAAACCACATCATGGTCTTCTATTTCTGTTCTTGTCTGCCAGAGAATGGTGTGTTTCCTAATGGAATGCCATTATACCAGTTTGGAATTTGTCCTCTTGGGTGCTGTGGACCCATGCTCAGTCTAACCCAATCAGACAGCCTTCTGTTTGCCCTGAGTTTTTGGTACTCTACTAATATTCTAATGCAATTAATAACTAAGTAAGCATGAGGCAGCTAAGGGGTGCAGTGGATAGAATCCTGGGCCTGGAGTCAGGGAGACCTGAGTTCAAATCCAGCCTCAGACCAAACACTTAGGAGATGAACTCCAAACTACAGTAAATCCATTACTCTTTTAAGTGCCTTACCGGTGAAGGTATTTGGATGCAAAACACGTAAGATGAATATATAAGATTTTTCTAAAGCTTCTTTAGAAACATCTAATTTTCTAATAACCTTATAACCCTTCTGTATTATAATTTTAGTAATCAAATTACCTATCCAAAAGTTATTGCTAGAACAGATTTTTAAAACATCCCATTATGTATATTAGGTGTGCTCTCTGCATAAGACAGATAAAAGGAAATTGAAAAGTAAATAATTTTTTTAAAAGAAAAAAAAATCCAGCCTCAGCCACTTATTAGCTCTGGCCTAGGTGAGTCATTTAACTTCTGTCTGCCTCTGTTTCTTCAACTATAAAATGGGGATAACAGCACTTACCTCCTAAGGTTGTTGTGAGAATTAAATGAGATAATATTTGTGGAGGACTTAGCACAGTGCCTGGCCCTTGGAAGGCACTTAATAAATGCTTGTTTCCCTCCTATTCCTTCTCTGATTGCTTAAAGGGGGTTGTTTGTTCCTTCTTGGGTTATGCTCTTGCTTTGCCTGCCATTAAGTGAATTTTCAGAGTAGCTAATGCAAAACAGATTTTAAAACCAGATGATCAAGAAGCTCCAGAGAAATACCACAATAGTGTTTCTTTATACATATATACATATATGTGTGCGTGTATGTGTATAATTATATATGATATATAAATTATATATTTAAATTATTAACAACAAATGAAAACAGAAGGTAATTCACTGCATTGCCCACAAATAAATAAAACAGGACTATAATGCAAAGCACAGAAAAACTGCTCCTCCTACCCCCCAAAAAAATCTCCTAAGCATAAGAAATATGTTCATTCTTACTTATTATAATCATGGCAGGTCAGAATTATAAAGCGAATTCAGAGCTCATCTAGTCCAATCCCCTCATTTTACATATGAAGAAACTGAGGCCTGGAGAAAGCAAAGTAATTTGCCAGTGGTCAATAAGGAAATAAATAATGCATCTTGAATTTAAATTCAGGCCCTCTGATGCAAAAGCAAGCATTCTTTCCATGGTGCCACACTGAAATGACTCTGGCTTGACTTTCCTGTTCCCATCACCTCTCCTCAGATAGTTTTAAACAAAGCCCCAATAACCATCCTGTATGCCTCTCATTCTGTTACTCTGCAAAGAGCCACAAGATCTTGAGTGCCCCTGTTCTCAAAACAGCTGGTTTCCTTTAGAGGACATAGCCCGAAGCAAGTCTCTCCCCCTTTGGTTTTTCTTCTCTGAAACCAGGCCTTCTTTTAAGCTTCTCTCTGGAGCAGTTTTCTCCTTTCTGGTTGTTTCTCTGAAGCAAGTCTTTCTTCTGAACTAGAGAAAGTTTCTCCCCAGAGGTTTCTGCTGCCTTTGTGCCATATAGCAGAGGATTATTGTATTGTCACTGAGGCTTGTACAATTTTAAAGCTGGAAAGGACCTTAGAGATACCATCTACTACAGAACCTTCATTTTTACACATGAGAAAACCAAAGCCCAAATATAAGAAGCTGCCCAAAGGTCACAAAAGGGGACAGAAATGGAAAGCAAACCCACGTCTTGACTCCCAGCCTAATGATCTTTCTATAACCTCACACTGCTGCCCCTTAACTGATTTCAATCAGCCTCCTCAAATGTTGACTTGATGATTTAAAGGGACCAGAACTATTTTTGGATATAGGTAGCATATGTTAAAGCAAAATTAATTCAATTCACAAAAAAAAATCATTTAAATGAATACTATTTTTCATCGTTACCTGTCCTTGTTAGCCATGTGCTTTCTGATTTAATAAAGGAATTTGTGCCCAGTTGCTAATGACTAACAATGGAGTAATGTCTTACTCCCATCCAAATAACATTGGCATTTTCATTCAGTGCATAGGTAACATGGGGATTTACAGAAAAGGATAGAGCTTTGGCACAGCTCAAATATCACAGAGGGGACATTTGCTTTACATAAACATTGTGTTGGTCTTCAATATTAACCTGATTCTACAGGTGCCTAAAGTTTGAAGTTGGTCAAATTATTTTGACAGCCACTGGCTTCCTTCTGGTAAGTTGTTGTTTTTAAAAATTACGAGTTTATGTTCAACGTGTAATTAAGTGCATATGCTATAGTAAGTCTTGATTTTATTAGGAATTACAGAATTTCAAAATGCAGAAGTTTATTTTCAGATAGTAAAAGCAACCAAAATTATTTTTAGCCATGGAAAGAAGATTAGTAATAAGCGCTTACTACACCAGGTTGATCTGCTATGGGACATCCATTTATACAAAATTATATTCTTGCATCCTTTTTATGTTGTATCTAGAGAGTGTCAGTATATGTCTGAGTGGAAGCATTTAGTGCACAGAAACTCACTATGTACTAAGTAGCTGTCATATACTATAATACCTAATTAATACCTGATAGACTCTGATGCTACCTTCCCAAGGGGTAGAGCCTTCCCTCATTCACCTAGTTGTGGTTACTTCCTCCTAAAATTATATTGTATTTATCTGTCTATGTGAATGTGGCATCTCTTCCAGTAAAATATAAGCCCCTTGAGGGCAGGTACATTTTTATTTTGTTTGTTTTTCTATGCTCCTTGCCTTGCATTTAGCTTTGTACAACCTTGCCTCACTTAAATCCAATTCATTTAGAAGTCATGACATCACCTCCCTGATGTCAAGGTCGCCTTCAAGAATGAAGGACAAACAACAACAACAGTAATAATAATAGCTAGAATTTATATAATACTTTTAGGGTTGGCAGAATATCTTGCAAATATTATCTCGTTTGATCCTTACAACAGCCCTGTGAGGGAAGTGCTATTATTATCCCCATTTAGAGATGAGGAAACTGAGGCCAAAAGAGGTTAAATGACTTGCTAAAGGTTACATAGCTAGTAAATGTCTAAGACTGTATTTGAACTCAGGTCTTCCTGGCTCCAGGTCCAGTGCTCAATTCATTTCGCTCTCTAGTTGCTCCTTAGTAGGTGCTTTATAAATGTTTGTTGAATTAAATTCTCGGGTAAGGTTGATGTTCTGTTTTTAAGTCTGAATATCATACTGTGGGACTACAGAACTACAAAATACTATGTTGAGAAGTCATTTATAAAAATTGCATGGCATGACAGGTAAAGGACAGAACTTGGAGTCGGGAAGAACTGGGCTCTAATCCTTCTTCTTACACACCATCTGTCTGACAATGGACATGTCACCTGTAAGCTTCTCTGAGATTCAGTTTTCTTCCTTAAAAAAGAGAGCTGACGATACTTGTAGTATCTACTTCTCAGGGTTGTGGTAATGGAATAATGCAGGTAAGGATACTTTGCACATTTAAAAATACTGTATTAGTGTCATCTGTTATTAGAAGAGTTATTATATCAAAATCTGGACATTATTAATACTAGACAGCCAGTGTCCTGAATGACTTAGTAAGAATTGTACACATTGTCCAATCCATTCTGTCACAGATTAACCATGGTTGGCCATTTGTGATACTGTCCAATTTCTCTCCTGATCTAATCAGGAATAATTAATAGGTAGGTCAGAACAAATATGGATTCACTGCTGTTTTATACATGTGAATGACTATTTCTAATCAATCAACAGACATTTGTTAAATGCTTATTATGTGCCAGGCACTGTCCAAAGTGCTAGGGATACAAAAAGAGGCAAAAGACAATTCCTGCCCAGAAGGAACTTAAAATTTAATGTCAGAGACAACATGCAAACAGATATATACAAAGCAAGCAAGCTATGTACAGGATAAATAGGAAATAATTAACAGAGCGAAGGCACTAGAATTAGGAGGAGTTAGGGGAGGCTTCCTATAGATGATGGGATTTTAGTTGGGATGAATGGACTTATGACCACTCTTTTACAGATGGATGCTTGGAGAGTTGACTTGAAGTGTCCAGTTCTATTTTTCAACCATGTATTTCTTATATTGGCCATGGAAGAAAAGATAGTTCCTGTTTCCTACAGACAAGCCTGACAAGGGCAGGACAGCATGGGAAATCATGGGGTAATGCTGAAGGATGTTACTTCTCTGGTGAATCTAAGCTGTGTGTTACATAGTCAGCTCATCCGGCTTGCTCCAGAACATGTTAGGAAATTCAACCTCTCCTAATAGATGAACAGTTTGGTTCAATGTAGGCCATTTGAGAACCTCTTTCTATAGACTGAAACATCAGTTGGAGGTGAAGTTGAAATCAGAATAAAGTTTTCTAGCCTAGAATGTCCATAGAGAGCTAGCTTTCACAAGCAGTGGGAAGGGCTGATAGCAGAGCCTCTATATAGATGTATTATTCATAGTAAAAACACTGAAGCCTAATTAAAAAGAGCCTGGTGCTGAGGCTGAGGTTGAGGTGGTATGCTCTAGGTAGTCCATGGCACCAATTCAAAAGATCATTTTCAACAACTGTATTTACTGAGCACCTGCTATGAACAAAGTGCCATTCTGTGCTTGTGGGGAGCTGATGAAGTAATTTCTCTCAAATTTACCATCTACTAGTAGAGACTACTAGTAGGATTCAGACATTGTTCATTTAACAAACACTCAGCCTACAAAGAAACAGATGTGGCATCTGCTGCTGCCCCTCAACTTGCCCCCAGAGACTTCCTTCATGGTTAAAGATCCCCTAATTCCTGGGCTCGCTCTCTCGCCACTGCTGCCTTCTTCTCCTAATGCCTTCTTTCTCTTACTATCGTTATGGGGGACATCAGAACTGCCTGACTTCCTTCCTGTCCCTCTACTGCTGGATCCTTCCCCCTATTTCCCACTTCACCCATTTTAAGACCCAGAAAGCTGTAGAGGAACTTGGGGTTCAGGGCTATTATTAGAACCATTTCTTTTTTTTAATCTCAGTCATTCAACAGTCATTTGTGATTATCAATTTCTCTGAGCCTTAGTTTCCTCATCTGTAAAATGAAAATGAGATGTCTTCTGGGGTGGAATAGGTAAGATATTTTCTCTCTCTCTTTTTTTTGGGCCCATACCAGTGATTTCATCAGTTTAGGGAGTCCCCAGTGGGGAGCCTCCTCTGCCAAGGCAGCTGCTCTGTACTTTCTCTGCAGATTCGTGTGTTAGAGAGTTGTGACTTGCCTAGGATCATACAGCCAGTATGTGGCAGAGAGAGGACTTGAACCCAGGTCTTTCTGACTTAGAGGTCAGCTCTCTAATGACTGTTCCACATTGTTTCTAAGCACTCACACGGTTGTCAGAGGTGCTACAGGGACGCTCTCAAGGTCTGCTCTGAAAAAGGTCTCTGACCCAAATGTTCTAAGGGACTATTTGTGCTCGACCTGTGGTAGAGCCTTCCAAATCTTCATTGGACAGATCAACTACAACCAGACACATTGTACCCTGATATCGTGATGTCATTGGTCCCCTTCTAAAACGAGGGATGAATAACAGAAATGAGATATAGGCAATTGTTTGTTTGTTCTTATCTGTTTTGTAAGGAATGCTGTGAATACGCCCTTCTCCCCATGAACTTCATTTATGTGTTACCTTTCTTTCTGCGTTGTAGCCTTCTTCCATCCTTTCTCCTCCAAACCGGGTAATTCCAGGATTAGAAGACAACAGCCCTACTTAGAATTGTAGATTTATAGCTGAACGGGAACTTAGACTTCATCTAGGTCAGTCTTCTCATTTTGAAGCTAAGGAAACTAAGACCTTGAATCTTGTCCAAGGGGCTTGTCCGTAGTGGTAATAAATGGCAAAATCAATATTTAAATCCAGGTCCCTTGACTCCAAATGAAGCATTCTTTCCATTATACTAGAATATTTGTGGTATTAAAAAGATAGCATGGTGTAATGGACAGAGCACTATACCTGAAGATGTAAGACCAGTCAACTATGGGCAAGTCTTTGAGCCTCAGTTTACTCATCTTTAAATAGAGGATAATAATTCTTGCCCAGCCCACCTCACAGAATTGATGTAAAGATGTTTTGTAAACTGTACATAATGAGTGTACACTATTCTGTTATCAGAACCTATGTATTTCTTTTTTAAAATCTGAATTTTGCATTTCGTAATGTTCTGTCTCCTGTTTGGTCATGAATTCTTCTGTTCTCCATAAATCTGATAGGTAAACTATTCCTTGCTCTCCCAGTTTGCTTATCGTAGCAGCCTTTATATCTAAATCATGAACCCATTTTGACTTTATTTTGGTATATGGTGTAAGATTTTGGTCTATGCCTGTTTCTGCCATACTCTTTTCCAGTTTTCCCAGAAGTTTTTGTGAAATAGTGAGTTCTTATCCCAGACGCTGGGGTCTTTGGGTTTATCAAATAATGGATAACTATAGTCATTAACTACTGTGTCTTGCATACCAGAAGAATTCATGACCAAACAGGAGATAGAGAACATCATGAAATTCAAAATGGATAATTTTGATTACATTAAATTGAAAAGTTTTTGCACAAATAAAGCCAATGCAACCAAGATTAGAAGGAAAGTAGAAAAGTGGGAAAGAATTTTTACAACCGATGTCTCTGATAAGGGCCTCATTTCTAAAATATATGGAGAATAAATCAAATTTATAGGAATACAAGTCATTCCCCAATTGATAAATGGTCAAAGGATATGAACAGGCAGTTCTCAGATGAAAAAATTAAAACCATCTATAGTCATATAAAAAAATGCTCTAAATCACTATTGATTAGAGAAATGCAAATCAAAACAACTCTGATATACCACATCACACCTATCAGATTGGCCAACATGACAGAACAGGAAAATGATAAATGTTGGATAATATGTGAGAAAATTGGAACATTAATGCATTGTTGGTGGAGTTGTGAAATGATCCAACCATTTTGGAGAGAACTATGCCCAAAGGGCTATAAAAATGTGCATACCCTTTGACCCAGCAATACCACTTCTAGAACTGTATCCCAAAGAGATCATACAAATGGGAAAAGGACCCACATGTACAAAAATATTTACAGCAGCTCTTTTTGTGGTGGCAAAGAATTGGAAACTGAGAGAATACCCATCAATTGGGGAATGACTGAACAAGTTGTGGTATATGAATGTAATAGAATACTACTGTGCTGTAAGAAATGATGAGCAGGCAGACTTCAGAAAAACCTAGAAAGACTTGTATGGACTGATGCTGAGTGAAGTGAGCAGAACCAGGAGAACATTATACACAGCCACGTTGTACGATGACTAATGTTGATAGACTTAGCCCTTCTCAGCAATACAAGGATCGAAGATATCTCCAAAGGTCTCATGATGAAAAATGCTATCCACATCCAAAGAAAGAACTATGGAGTTTGAATGCAGACTGAAGTACACTATTTGCTATTTTTTTTCTTCTGTTGTATTTTGTTTCCTCTTTCTGATGGTTCCTCCTGTTGGTTCTAATTCTTCCTTACAACATCACTAATGTGAAAATATGTTTAATAGGAATGTATATGTATAGCCTATGTCAGATTGCAAGCCGTCTTGGGGAGGGAGGGGGAGAAAATTTAAAACTCAAAACTTATGGAAGTGATTGTTGATAAATCAAAATAAATTAATAATAAAAAAACTTCCTAAAGTTAAAAATAAAGACATTCTCCCCTTCAAAAAAAATCTGAATTTAATTTTTTCAATGAATAAAAGTCTGTTTTTACTCTTGCCTGTCTCCCCTTCCATCCCCCCACCTCCACCTTGGAAAAACAAACAAAACTTTAAAACAGTTTTCACAGTCAAGCAAGACAAATTCCTGCATTAACCATGTCCAAAAGAATATGTCTTAATCATACATTCATCACGTCTCTGTCAGGAGGTGGGTCACATGCTTTATCGTTGGTTTTCTGGAATTGTGGATGGTCATTGCATTGACCATAATTCTTAAGTCTTTTAAAGTTATTTGTTTTTACAATGTTTTTGCTATATTATAAATGACTTTTCTTGTTCCATTCATTTCACTCTGCATCAGTTCATACAAGTATTCCCAGGTTTCTCTGAAACTATCCACTTGTATGATTTCTTGTAGCACAGTAGTATTCAATCATTCAATAAGTATTTATTTATTTTTCCCACTTAATAGTATTTTATTTTTTTCTAATTACATGCAAAGATAGTTTTCAACATTCACTTTTACAAGATTTTCAGTCCCAAATTTTTTTCTCTCTCCCTCCCCTCTTCTCTCCCCAAGACTGGCATGCATCAATAAGTATTTATTATGCACCTGCTAAGTACCAGACATTTTGTTAAGTGTTGGGGATAAAAAGGAAAACAAAAGACAGTCCCTGCCCTGGAGGAACTCACAATCTAATGACACACACACACACACACACACACACACACACACACACATCCACCACAACATTAAACAGCTGGATTTCAAGTTGTATTATTACTTAAATGAACTTCATAAACCATTGATTTGTTGCCATCCTCTGGGCAATATTGGAGTAAACACATGGGAAATGACCAGTCCTTTAAACCTCTCTGTTCCTTACATTCATCTTTTTTTGCTTATCTCCCAGGTCTTTCCCCATTTTATTTTAAATGAATGAATGAATAAGCAAATAAATTTGTTAAGCTGTTTCTCAATTGATAGGTATTCCCTTCATTTTCAGTTCTGTTACCACAAAAAGAGCTACCAGTAATAGTTTTTTTTACATATTTGGTAACATTTTGGTACATTTTTAGTATTTATATTAGTATTTTTGTACATATGGAAAACTTTATACTTCTCTTTGATCTCTTTGGAGGTATATTCCTAGTAGTGGTAACACTGGGTCAAAAGGTTTGCATGGTTTTAGTAAATGAGGATGTGTGTGGGGGTAGAGGAACACAGTTACAAATTGCTTTTCAGAATGGCTGGACTGATTCACAGCTCCACCAAAAATGAATGAATGTACCTGTTTTCCTGCAGCCCGTCTAAAAATATGGAATGCTTCCTGAGTTTATGCGTCATTTTTGTGCAGGAGCCCTGCTAATCTTCTCTGTATTGTTCCCATTTTAGTCTGTGTGCTGCTGAAGAGAGCAATCCACCTTTCTTTCTTAGACTGGACTGGAATGAGATGCTAATAGCAAACTCTACCACAGGCCTCATCCACCTGCTGTTCTGCAAAGCCTAGGAGCATATGTCCTTATCAGTCTCACGCACCGCACTGCAGACTCAGTGTGGATTGGGGGTGGTAGCGAAGTGGCGATGGGTGTTAGTTAATCAAACTATATTTTGTGATGTGTATAGCATAAATAGTAAATTTACAGGAAAAAGAAAGAAACACCAGATAGGTTACCCTTAATTTCTGCCTTTCTTCATCTCTTTCTCAAAGCTCCTAAAAACCCACTTGTTCTTTGTGAAATGTTCCAGGCAACAAGCCCAGTTCCTTTGGTATATTCATTCCATCATCTCTCCTGTAGCATCCCTCTAAGTGCCTCTAAACTGTAAGTCCTAGTAAGCAGACTCTGTTATTCATTGCCAGAACAGTTTTTTACCCTGCAAATGTGGATGTCCATGCTGCTTTTGAATTTCCTGGTTTGGTTTTTGTTTTTGTTTTTGTTTTTTAAAGGTCCAGATTGCCGCCTTCCTTACATTGAAGATGCTGATATTGGTAATAAGACATACAAACATGGGGACAAGTTGATAATCAGCTGTCATGAAGGATTCAAGATTCGATATCCTGACTTGTACAACATGGTGTCGACATGTCGCAGCGATGGATCGTGGGATAATCTGCCCATTTGTCAAGGTTTAGTACACAAAATAATTCCTTTTTATTGATCGTAGGTAGATCTTATTGCTATTTACAAGTTTCTACAGCAGTACAAAATAGAGATGGTAAAAATGAAGTCTTTAACTTCAGAGGGGTCCAGTTGTACCTTGGATATGGTGACAAAAGCCTTTTCCCCCCCAACTCCCAACAGTGACTATCTGCTTTTTGCATTCCAATTCTGCATGACAGCAAATTTTCATCTTAAAATATTTGAAAAAAAACTTAGTCCACGGCTGAAAATTTGCAAGTGAAACAACTTCCTCTTTAGCCTGTGAGGTGCCTTGTGTACTCTAAGAAATTAAACATCATTTAAAAATTAGGAAGCTTGTAACTGGACTGTGAGTGTAATGATGAACTATTGTATTTTTAATGAAAATGTGAGAGTTTCTAGAAAAGTACTAGGGCATTTATACTTATTACAGTTGTGTGAGAATATATTCAAAACCAATTTTACAGAGGCTATTATTTTCCTAATAATGTTATCCCCTTTTATAATGCGTGAAGGGCTGGAAAATAATCAAATCCAAATTACATACAAACTGTGTAGTGAATGTTTATCCTTTCCCAGTCCTTAAATTTGCAAATGCTAACATACAGGGGCCCTATTCATGAAAACAAGCCCTTGAGTTCACATTAATTCTGATCTTATTTTTTGAAATATGACTTGGGCCATAGGACTAAGAATCCAATGCATAATTCATGATGAGAGCAGGAGAAAGGTCTTATTTGCACCAAAAGCACCAGACACGTTAAAGTTGAGACGAATGCTAACTTTGTGCTTGGAAATCACACTTGGCAAGGTCCCATATTATTACCTCAAATTCCCCTTTGTTAAGAGTACACCATTTCTCTGAATAAGATCTTTAGAGCCATGACCCAATGAAGAAATTGAGCCGAATTAGAAGGGCAGAAGGATCTCAGACCTGCAAATATCTATTCCTTTCTCTATGGCAACTTGCATATATGTATATACATGTACATGGATATGTGTATGCATATGCACACATTTGTATATAGATACATATATGTGCATTTTAAAGGGGTCACATCCTTTATTTTACATAAATAAGAATTGTCAACAAAATAAACAGCCAGGGGGCAGCTAGATGGCACAGTGGGTAAAAGTTCCAGCCTTGGAGTCAGGAGGACCTGAGTTCAAATGCGGCCTTAGACACTTGACACTTACTAGCTGTGTGACTCTGCGCAAGTCACTTAACCCCGATTGCCTCACCAAAAAAAAAAACCAAACCAAAAAAAACCAAAAAATAAAATAAAAGCCAGATTTTAGGTTGGGTTATTACTCAAATTAACTTTACAAACCACTGATTTGTGTGTTTGAGTGTTATTGTAGTTAAAGGCATGGAAAATGACCAGGCCTTTAAGCCTGGTTTTTTATTGCATTCATCTTTTCTACTTATTTCCCAGGTTTTCCCCCATTTTTGGTCTCCTTTAATTTTATATACATACATACACAAATGGATAAATGAACAAATAAATGAATGAATAACTAGATAAACAAATACCTAAGTACACTTCTCTCTACCCAACACTATTTTTTTATAAGAAGGCTAAGCTTTTGAGTGTCTTCTTGGGGAGCATGTGCTTGGAGTGGGAAAATGATTTTATGTACAATTCAGAGAAGCTCTAGACAGAAACTTTTAACTTTCAAGCACATTCGATTTTTTTTTTTTTTTTAGTGAGGCAATCGGGGTTAAGTGACTTGCCCAAGGTCACACAGCTAGTACGTGTCAAGTGTTTGGTCTGAGGTCGGATTTGAACTTAGGTCCTCCTGACTTCAGGGCCAGTGCTCTATCCACTGCACCACCTCGCTGCCCCTCACATTCAATTTTTTGAAGAGGTCCTGTGTTGTCAGCCTTAGAGATTAAGACCTTCTTGTCCACAGAAAAGGGATGTTTTATGCAGCAAAGAACACTTTCTCTCATCACCCTCTCCTATTTATTTAAGTCTGAGATCCAAGAAGACTTTGAATGCAACAGGAAGAATCTGCTGCAGGCTACAGTGAAAAATACTTGTTCAAGCACCATAAAAACAAAATAAACAAAATCTAATCCAATCCAACAGGCATTTATTAAGTCTCTGTTACATGCTTGGCCCTGGGGATAGAAATACAAAAAGGAAAATAATCCTTGGAATAAAGCATAATAGAAACTGTTAAATATATGCATGATTTGAGGAAGGAAGGAACAAAGGAACACAAAGATGACATGTATCAGGAAAAGCTTCTGTGACCTGAGCAGAGCCTCGAAGGAAGTTAGGCTTTGGAAGAAGTGGTGGGGAAGAGAGAATGTATGTTAGGCCTGCAGACTGTTTTGTGCAATAGGAAGTAGAGAGAACAGAAAGCAGGACAGTTTGGTCAGATCATTGAATGTGTTATGGGGAATAATATGAAATAAGTGTAGAAAGATAATCTGGAGTCAGACTGTGAAGGACATTAATTGCCAAGTTAATAAGTTTTAATTTTTTGCTAGAGGCAATAGGGAACCATTAAGATTCTTGAGTAGGGGAATGGCACAATCAGATGGGTGCTTTGGAGAAGACTATTTTGATGATGGTATGGAAGATTTTTTTGGAGAAGGAAAAAGACTGGAAACAGGGAGTCCATTAAGATGCTGCTGAAATAGGCCAGGGGAAAAGTGATGAGGGACTAGGGTAGTGACCAGGTGAAGGGAGAGATGGGGATAAATGCTAGAAATATCATGAAGGTAGAATCAACAAGACTTGTCAGCTGATTGCATATGGAGGGTAAGAGAGAGAGAAAAGTCTAGGGCAACTTACAGACCTGGGTGGCTGGGAAAATGGTGATAGTCTCAACAGAAACATAGAGATAGAGTGAGTTTAGGAAGCAAGATTATCCTTGTTTTGTACACATTCAGTTTGAGATGCCTACAAAGCGCTCATTTGAAGTTGTCCAAGAGATAGTTGGTGAAGTTGGACTGATTATGTAGGTTTGAATGTCACATATGTGGAAATGATAACTAAACCCATGAGAGCTAATTAGATCAGTGGTAGTAGTAGTAGTAGCAGCAGCAGCAGCAGCAGTAGTAGTGGTGGTGGTAGTGGTAGTAGTTGTGTAGTAGTGGGGGGGGTGGTAGTGGTCATGTAGTAGTAGTAGTAGTAGTAAAAGTAGTAGTAGTTGTAGTTATAATAGTAGTAGTAACAGTAGGAGTAGTTGTAGTAATAGTAACTAGCATTTATATAGGACTTTGAGGTTTGCAAAGTACTTTAAATATGTTATCTCATTTGAACTTCAACAGCAACCCTAGGAAATAGGTGTTATTATTATTATTATTATTATCATCCCTATTTTTACTGATGAGGTAACTGGGGCTGGGAGAGGCTAAGGGACTTGCCCATGGTCACACTGTTAGTATCTGGGGCAGGATTTGAACTCAAGTCTTCCTGACTCCAGGTCCAACTCTCTATCCACTCCTAGCTGCCCATTAAGGAAGGGGGGCAGAAGAGGGGAGAAAGAGGGGAAAGAGAGAAAAAGAGAGACACAGAGAGAGAGGCTAAAAGAAAGGCAGAGCTTAGAATTATACCCAAGGCTACAGGGCAGGATATGGATGCTGATCCAGCAAGGCAATTGAGGAGAAGCCAGGAAACTAGTAACACTAGGAGAGAATAATGCGAGAAAAACGTAGGGAGGCATTTTCATCAGGAGGGGATAGTCAATACTGCAGAGAAGTCAAGAAAGATAAGGACTAGTAAAAGTACACTGGATTTAGAGATCATTGGTCACTTTGGAGTGCAATTTTTTTTCATCTCCGGGGTTTATTATAGTGGCTGGCTCATGATAAGCATTTAAGAAATATTTGTTGACTGACTGACAGTAGTTACGGTTGAGTGCTGAGGTCAGAAGCCATATTTCAGGGTGAGTAAATGAGTTGGGAAGTCAAAGCTACTTACCTTACTGCTTCCTCTCACATCTTTATGTAATTCTTGTCTCTGAACTTCAGGAAGGACCCCCGATGGCAACTCTGGTGAAGAACTGGGAAATAAAGGGAAAATGTGAGAAAAGGCAGGCTGTTACTTCCCCCAGCCTACAAGGGAAGCATGATTGATCCTTGGGGCAATATTTCACCCTGAAACTCTGATTTACACCTCTAGATGGAGGGGGCTGGGTGCTGAGGTGCTCTTTCTTTATTACGTGGAAGTTCAAATAGAAATCACTTTGAACTGAAAACTGTTTTCTTCTCTTTTATATTTGAGATGGTGACTTTCAAGAGAGAACATATCCTAGCCTTCTTGGTACATAAAGGCTGAGATTTACAAAAACGAAAACAGACTCTCATAGCCATTTTCCCACATGGCTGTGTTAGAGAGAGACAGAGAGAGAGAGAGAGAGAGAGAGAGAGAGAGATAGTGTGTGTGTGTGTTTGTGTGTGTGTGTGTGTGTGTGTGTGTGTGACAGAGACAGAGGCAGACTCAGGTTTCTTCTGCTATTTTGAATGTGTTAATGTTCATTTGTAGGGAAGCTGAGCTCTAAATGTGTGTGATTTATACAGTGGTTCCAAAATGCAAATGACTGTCTTGGGAAGAGAAGGGTGAGGGGTGGGGCAATTATACATTGTTAATGGCATAATTTACTGCCTGCTGATCCCTCCCAGGACACCCACAGGATACTCATTGCTCTAAGGTATTCCATCTGCACGTGTTAATTTTGTAATCTTTGATGGGGGTTTTCTCAGAGCACTAATTATATCCATTTCTGACTTTCTCTTCTCTCTTTCCCCATGAACATTGCCAGTTGATGGCCCAGCCATGTTATTCAGTACCACAGGGGCCAGTTTAGATGATGGCTTTGATTCTGATCCTTCTCAAATAAAGCTATTCCTTAAAATCTGAACACTGGCTTTGGAGAGGAGTTGATTATCCTGAGCTCCCCTGACACAAATCTATGGTCAACATATAGTTTGGCTTAGAAAGAAAAAAAAGGGGGGATGTTTACTGAGCCATCTGTTGTAAACTCCTTTCCAGGTGCACGTGATATCTAGCCATTCTGCGCCTAAAGTCAGTCCTGGGATTTGTGAGTTCCCTTGATGCTGCAATTATGTCCCAATCGAATCAACTCTCAAAATTTAAAATAATCACATGATACCATTTATGGGGAACAGCAGAGTCCTAACTCTGCAGTTTGTATGTATCAGTCCTCATATTTTAACAATTTATCATATGTAATTTTACAGCTATTCAGACAGCAACATTTTATATATGTATGTATGTATGTAGGTATGTATGTATGTATGTATGTATGTGCACATAGAGAAATGCATGCTTCCATGCTTCAGGAATCTGTGATTTTATCAGATTTCATTACTCCCTCCACAGACACAGATTGCAACCCCTTTGTGGTAGAGTAGTCGCTGTGGCAGAAAATTTGTCACCAAGCCACCGATCTGGTGATGAGTGATCTGGGCTAGTTCTCAGGCAATAAATGTACAGTTTTATTATTGGTTAATGCCCAAAGCCTTTCCATCTTTGTAGAAAATTCAAGAGTCTGTCCTCAGCTAGTGTGGCCTTCAGGAGGCCAGGGTCATCTATACTAAAATAAACAAATTTCTGTGTGTATATGTGTGTGTGTGTGTGTACATATATATACATGTATGCATTTCTATAGATTTATATGCATGTATAGCTATTTATAAAATATAGTATTATATAATGTATTATTTGATGGCTATAATAATTATATAACATGATATATAATATTTATGGAGGCAGTTAGGTGGCTCAGTGGATAGAGCACTGGACCTGGAGTCAGGAAAACCTGAGTTCAAATCTGGCCTCAGACACTTAATAGCTGTGCAACCCTGGGCTAGTCACTTAACCTCTGTTTGCCTTAATCTACTGGAGAAGAAAATGGTGAACCACTCCAGTATTTTTGCCAAGAAAATCTAATGAACATTATTAATGTGATATGGTCCACAGGGTCACAAAGAGTTGGACACAACTGAATGACTGAATAATAACAATAAATATATTGTGGTTATGTGTGCATCTATGCCTACTTCTCCACAGAGTTCTACACTAATGCTTCACTGTGCTCTGGAGGTGTTCCTGTATACTAGAAGACCACCCTAGCAGAGCTTGGACAGGTTCTACCATGTTAGAAAGGCATTGGATATGACCCCAACAACAGACTGAGTCTGTTTTCTGAGGATTAACCTAGCTAACTACAGAGGAGCATGTTGCCAGTAGACTAGCCATCTGGTGATGAAATTTTTTTTTGCCCATGGCAACCTATGAAGGAAGGAAAAACACGAAATAACTCTCCATCCTATGTAAACCATTCCTACTTCTACAATGACAATGGCAGGGAGGTGAGAAAGAGAGCAGAGGGTGCTAAGAATTACTCGGTTTTTAGACCATCAATAAACTTTCATTTGACTCTTGGTATTCTAAATGTGAAATCCTTATCCAATGACCAACAGGTAGACATATTGCTAGAGGAGCTGAATCATTACAATCTTAATATCCTTGCTATAAGTGAAACTTGAAAAAAGAAAGAAGTTATAGTTAGATGGAAGGATGGTACTCCTTGGAAAGACAAAGATAAAAGTTGACTTTATCAAACACCCAATAGCTACAGGAACTATTATTTCATGGGATATTTGGTCATCACATGTTGCAATCTGATGATAAATATTTGCAAAAAAACAATCACCATGAAACAATTGCAGTTTATGCTGCAACCATGCAGCGACCTCAGTTACTGAAGAAGTGGTGAAGTGATTCTATGTAGAACTTGATAAGATATCCCACGTTAAAAACAATAACAACAGATGCTTGATGACTTCAACACAAAGATGAAAACATAGGGAAGATGGGGAGAAGTATATGGAAAAGACTGATTCATGAAGAGGGGGTGAAACAGACCAAAGACCTGTAGGTTACACAGAAATTTCACACCTATATATCATGAATACCTTCTTTTAAAAAAAATTTCTTGGTGCTAGACATAAAAAAAAAAACTAGATAATACTCTGAAGAATAATATTGATTTTTATTTTAACATACAAGAAAAGACTTCTTATTGATGTGGGAGTTATTTCTGAGTCAACTGTCTGTGTGCGATTGAGAACATCAAAATGAGAATAATGAGAAAAAAGATGTAGTATGCAATTGAAACAACTTAACCCTGAACTATTTAAAGAAATATTTTAAGATCAGAAATAGAAAGTATACAATAGTTTGTCAACAAGCATTTATTAAGTGTTTTCTGTGTGCTGGGCATTGTTTTCAGCCCTGAGGATACAAAGAAATGCAAAAATAGCCTTTAAATTGCCCTTCAGGGAGCTTATGTTTTAATGAAGGAGATATAGAAATAACTAGGTATATATAAGACATATTAATGGTATATGGAGGAACAGCGACATGGTGCAATGGATAGAGTACCAGCCCTGAAGAAGGGAGGACCTGAGTTCAAATCCAGCCTCAGACATTTACTAGTTGTGTGGCCCTGGGCATGTCACTTTGCCTTCCCCCAAAAAATAGTATATGGAAGGTAATCTTAGCAGGGTAGGTATGAACAACTTGTGAGTACCAAGAAAGTCCTCCTGCATAAGGAAGGATTTAAGCTTGATATTAAAGACTAAGAAACTATGAGGTAAAGGCAAGGCAAGGGAGCGAATCACCCCAGACATGGGGCCCAGGCAGGGCAAGGGTACAAAGACAGGAAATGGAGCATAACGTGTAAAAAACACATAGTAGGCAGTGTCACTGTATCCTAGAATGCGTGGAGGGGACTAAAGTGTGAGATTGGAAAGGTAGGAAAGGATCAGATTATGAATAGCCTTAAATGCCAGACAGAGAAATTTATATTTGATCCCAGAGGTATTAGGGGGCCACTGAAGCTCATTGAGCAAAGGAATAGAAATGATCTCAATACCAACTCAGATAATTTTATCCAGAAGTTTAATGAATGTAAATGAACTTGCCCCAAGAAGGAGACCAGAAGAACCTGGAGGTTTCCTTCATAAACAAAAATGTGACCTACTTGTCAGAGAAAGATGATTGTCAGGGGTGACATCAAGCGAGAATGTAAACTTGTTTGTAAAATCTTATGAAGTAAGATGATGGATGCTTATGAGCCATATTATCTCATAAAGCAGAGAGAAGTAGTGGAGGGTAAAACCAGTTTAAAGAAAGCTAGTCAAAATATCTATTGAAGCAAAGTCATCTCAAGGGCATTCAAGGATGAAAATGGAAACAGAAGACACATGGAAAATCTTTGCAAAAATTGTTACAACAAGTTGCTTTCTCTGTCAAAGACAGTGGGACCAGCATTTAGCACAGTGCCTGGCATATAGTAGGCACTTAATAAATGCAACATAAACTACAATTATGTTCATGGTGATTTTTTTTGCAAATATTTATCATTAGTATTGCAACATGTGATGAGTAAACATCCCCTAAAATAATATTTCTAGTAGCTAGTGGACTGCATCACCCTACTTGAACTGTAATATCATAATTCCAAGTGTACCTCCAGAGGAGGTAGAAATAGCACTCAAGAGAACAAAGGTAGGAAAAACAGGTTGATTGAGCTAAGTGTATATGGGAGTGATTCATACTGGAAGCAACACAATTGTGACAGTGTTGAGAGAACAATATGCAAGTTATCCAAAGGAGGGGCAGATAGGTGGCGCAGTGGATAGAGCACTGGCCTTGAAGTCAGGGGGACCTGAATTCAAATCCAGCCTCAGACCAAACACTTGACACTTACTAGCTGTGTGACCCTGGGCAAATCACTTAACCCCAATTGCCTAAAAAGAAAAAAATGAAAAAAGTTATCCAAAAAAGAGGAAGATATTAAAGGCATGTAAAAATCTCAGACCAAAATTAATATTGAAAAAGGTGATCAAAAGAACATCAATAACTATCAGCCTGTATCCCTGCTTTCTTATCTATACAAAATCTTAATGAGAGTCATCAATCCATGAAATGATGGCTTCTTCGATGAAGCTATTCATAGGGAAGAAGCAGGCTTGCACAAGCAACACTGAACAAGAGATCACATCTTTACCATTTCGCAATTAATGCAAAGATGTGGGGAATAGAATATTCCATTGTATATATTGTTTGTTGATTAAGAAAAGGCATTTGACTGAATGGAACAAAACACAGTTTTACAGGTTCTGTTACAACAAGATGTCTCCCATCTAGACATGAAAATCATTCAAGATTCCTTGGCAAATGTAACAATAGAAGTGACCTTGTTGAGTGACCCTCTGATAACACGAGGAAATGTATAAAATGGTGAATGTCGTATCATGGAAAAAAGCATTTACTATGTGACAAGAACTGTACCAAGCATTGGGAATATAAATAGAAAAACTTGTTATTACATGTTTTTAAAGATCTCACATTCTAATTGGAGAATACCAAACATAGAAGAGTTTATGTGCAAGGCCAGTGGAAAGTCTCTCTGGTCCATAGGTTACAGCAGTATTTGGGAAGGAGAGATCCTGGGGGGAATCTACATGGTGAAGGCTCAGGGTCCACTGGGGAAGGAGTCTCATAGTGCTTCCAATATCAGGGCCTTATGGTGGTCTCTGTGTATGTGGGGCTCAGGTGATTGGGGGTGGACATTTGAGGGGTACCTCAAGTTTCTGGTGGACTCTGCTCTCTAAGGGCCATAGTGGTCTTTGGACATGAGGGCCCCATATATTACTATGACAGAGGTAATCAGTGCAAAATAAGTCAAAGAGGAATTCCCTGTGAATAGTGAAGTCCTTCAAATGTTCCTGTTTATAAATGACATTACACAGGTACAGCATGAAACTCCTTCCCCAGTGGTCTGACCCTAAGCCCTCACCATGCAGATTCCCCCAGAATCTCTCCTTCCCAACTGCAATCTAAAAATCCCTGGCCCTGCTGCTGCGAGCAATGGGCTACAGGGACTTTCCTTTGGCTTTGCACAGACCCTGAGACTTTCTGGAGCCTCCTGGAAGAGATCTGTAATCACTCAAAGTAGTTGTGGCCTGTCCACCCACACAGGAAATACCAAATGGATGAAGACTATCTATTCCTCATTTTTCAACATACATGTAGACGGACATACTATAAAGCTGGACCATCAGTGTGTATATCTGGGACAGTCAGTACCGGTGGACAATGATTTGGGCCCGGAATTAAACAAAAGTTGAAGAGTGGGCTGTTTTGCATCCAAAAATTGCAAACCTCCTATAAAAGCAAAGGCTTATCTTTTTGGAACCAACATTCCACCAGTGTTGCTCTCTGGCAGTGAAACATGTAATGTAACTGCCTACAAAGAACTGAAAACGAGTATCTCAAGAAGGGAAACAGAGAAGCACATGGCAGGTGTGAGCAGCCTATACTATATAACCAATAAGAAATTGAATAAAAAAATAGGAGTAAAAGATGTCAACAAGGGATTGTATGACAGGAAGAAAAGGTGGGCTGGTCGAGCAGCCAGAATGATGGATGGTAGATGAACAACCAGAGTGCTCCCCACTGGTACCCTTTTCATGTTGAGAGAAATTGAGTCAGGCCCCCGATATGTTGGATGGACCTCTTGTGGTAGACTTACTGAAGGTCAAGAATGAGAGCGATAAAGGATGGGAAAGAATGGACGAGTTTTGATCTGTAGGTTTGGAGGGAACTTCCAAATCGACGAGATTGCAGATCTTCTTGAGTATATGTATTTGTATATATGTGTGTAAATGTCTATATCTATGTTTATATACATATGTGTGTGTAAATGTAACAGGGTATTTGGACAGGAGGCTTAGACTTCTTTTTGGATTGTGTGTATTTTCCCTATGAGTAGAGAAAAGGAGTTGAAAATTAGCCGGGAATCATGGGGGCTGTAGTCTGAAGGGATAAAGACTAGACTATCTAGAAATCAGAGTTCGGGGTATGGAAAGGAGAATGGTGGGGTTCTTTCAGACTAGGAGATTGTGAATTTATCAGAGAGTAGCACAGATGACAGTTAATGAGAACAGTTGGAGAGTACAGTTGGTGATACAATCTACAATGTCGCTTCCAGAGAGGCAGTGCAATCCAGATCATAGTGTCTATGTCCAACTCCAGATTATCCTTCTTCATTTTTCAATGAGCTTACTGCCTAATTCACAGTCTTTCCCTCCTCCCACACTCTTGCCCTCATGCTGTTGTTATCGCTGTTGTTCGGTCATTTCCAGTTGTGTCCTACTCTTCGTGACCCCATTTGCAGTTTTCTTGGCAAAGATACTGGAGTGGTTTGCCATTTCCTTCTCTAGCTCATTTTACAGATAAGGAACTAAGCCAAAAAGGGTTAAGTGACTTGTCCAGTGTCACCCGGCTAGGAAGTGTCTGAGACTGGATTTGAACTCAAGAAGATGAGCTTTCCTAACTCCAGGCTCAGCACTTTATTCACTACACCACCTAGCTGCCCTGTCCTCATACTAGGGACTTCAATATACATTTAGATGCTCCCTCAAATATCCTAAATTTTTAGTTCCTCAATCAAATCAATTCCTACAAACTGGGAACTCCTCCACTCTTCCATTTTACCTCAGCTATATCAAGAGATAGTATGGGTATGGACCCATGATCTTTGCATCACATGTAAGTGTTCCACTTCCAATTTACAAACTCTGATTTCCTTTCATCTGATCAAAATCTTTTATCATTCCACCTTTCCCTTTACCTTACACCCCTAATCCTGTATTTTGTCCTCACAATGCTCTCCCATCCTTCCATCCCTCAGTTCCTTCCCAGGCTATCACCCCTGCACTGGCTACATTCTGCTCCCTTCCATATCTAAATCCTTTGGTAAACTATCTCAACTCCACACTTTCCTCAACTCATAAATTCCTTGAGCCCTTGCCCTGTCACCAATAATGTCTTGCCAAAACCTAACCCTGAATTATTTACATTATCACATGTTGCTGAATAGAGCTCAAGGAAATCATGAAACTTTGCTACCTAAGTCTATGACAAATTTTATGTTCTCCTATCTCAATTGGGTGTTCATTTCATCAAAGCAATCATTCTACTCCTTCCTGATTAATTCTATCCTACTCTCCACAGTAGCTGTATGAAAAACTTGTGTCTCCTCAAGTTCTCCATGGCATCTCTTCCCCCCACCCTTTCAGCTGATATACTGAAAAAAATGAATCCACTCACCCAGATCTCCCCCTTCCCTCTTCCTCTTCCTTCTCCTCATATCACTCAGTCATCTTCACACATTTCACCCATTATCTCCTCCATTCTGTTCTTAGATGAAAAGATCACAATTCTTCTTGCCAAGGCCAACTTCTTTAAAAGTACCCATCACCTCATCCTCTCCTGTCCTCTCTAGAAGATTGTTACCTCCAAAATCCTCACTTTCTCTTATCTTCAGTCTTTCCTTTCTTCTGGCACCTTCCTTTCTGCATACAAGTATGTCTTCTTCCTCAACAGCAACAAAAAAAAACAACAAAACAAACCCTCATTTGATCCAAACATCTCCACTAGCAGTAGTTGTATATCTCAAGGGTTGGGTTTTTTTTTTGTGAAAAACACCTTGAGAAAGCTGTCTACACTTAGTACTTTTTCTTCCTCTCTTTTTCCTCTCTTCTAAGCGCTCTGTAATCTGGCTTCCAAACTAATCTTTCAACTCATACTGCTCTCTGCCAAGTTACCAGTGATCTCTTAATTGTCAGATCTAGCAGCCTTTTCCCAATCTTCATCCTTCTTGACCTCTCCTGCAAGATTCAACAGAGTTGATCACCTTATCCTCCCTATATTATCCCTTCTCTGGGTTATTATGACATTGCCCTCTCCTGGTTCTCCTCTTATCTGTCTGCTCATTTTCAGTCTGCTTTGCTGGTCTTTCATCCATGTCACACCTACTAACCATAAGGAATCCACCAGGCTCTGTCCTAGGCCTTCTTTTACTTTCCTTCTGTGAAATCTTAGTTAAGGATCTCAGCAGCTCCCATGGATTTAGTTATGTTCTCTATGTAGATGATTCCCAAAAATATATATCTAGCCCTAATTTCTCTCCTAAGCCACAATCCTGTATTATCATCTGTCTTTTAGACATCTCCAACTGGATGTTCCAGATGGTTTCCAAATTCAACATGCCTAAAACAACTCATTATCTTTTCCCCCAAATCTTCCCCACTTCCCAACATTTTTATTAATCTTGAGGTCACCACCACTCTCTTCAGTCACAAGGATTCACAAACTCAGTCATCTTTTACTCCTAACTTTGAGTCACTTCATATGTTCTCCAATTCAATCCATTGCCAAATCTTGTTATTTCTGCCTTTACAATATCTCTCATATGTCCCCTTCTCTCTATTCACATAGCCACCACCCTAGTTAAAGTCCTTATCACCTCTTCCTTGGACTACTGCAATAACTTTTTTTAGAAAAATGATATACTTTTTTCATTCAGCAAAAATCTGCCTTCTTTTCTTCCCATCCTAGGACCCTCCTGCTTCCTGAAAAATGAAGAAAACTTCCATTATAAACATGTATAGTCAGGCAAGACAAATTTCCATATTGTCCATATCCAAATATATATGTGTACAGGTATACATATACACACATATATATATATGCATATGTACACATCTGTCTATATCTGTATATATAACACATTATAATTTTAATTATGATATGTAATATATAATATATAATATATAACTCTGAGTCCTTCCCCTGTCTATCAGGAGGCAGGTAGACTAACGAAGCCATCATTTGTCTTTAGGTATTGTTGTTGGTCATTACGCTGATCAGAGCTCCTAATTCTTTCAGATATGTTTGTCTTTACCATATTATTATCATTGTATAAATTATTCTCCTGGTTCTTTTCACTTTACTCAGCATCAATTCATATAAGTCTTCCCAGGTTTCTCTGAAACAATTCCCTTCATCATTTCTTATAGCACAATGGTATTCAATCACATGTATATACCATAACTTATTCATTCTTTCCCCACTTGAGGGGCATCCCCTCAGATTCCCATTCTTTATGACCTCAAAAAGAGCTACAAATATTTTTGCATATCATTAGTTAGACTTTGTTTTGCTTTGGATTAATCCACTCTCCCTCTAATTCCCCCAATCTCTTCTCCCTTTTCCTTCCTATTTCCCTATTGAGTGAAATACATTATTGTACTCAGCTGTGTATAGGTATATTCTTCCCTGCAATAATCTTCTAATGTTTCCCTGCCTCACATTTTTCCCCACTCCAATCCATCCTCCACTCAACTGTCAAAATGATTTTTCTAAGATGTAAGTCTGATTATATCACTTCCCTGCTAAAGGAGCGCCAAGTGGCTCCCTATTACCTCTAGGATTAAATATAAAATCTTCTGTTTGTCATTTAAAGCCCATCATAACCTAATCCATTTCTACCTTTCCAGTCTCCTTATGATTTACTGCCTTCCATACACTCTGAGATCCAGCTGCACTGGCTTGTGTGATTTTTTTTCATACACAACAAACACTTCATCTCCCATCTCTGCCTTTGCCTTGGCTGGTTCCCAGGCTATCATCCCTTCTCACCTCTGGTTCTCAGTTTCTGTGCCTTTCTTCAAGATTCAGATCAAATCCTACATTCTGTAGGAGGTTCTACCTGGTTTCCCCATCTGCTAGTACCTTTCCTTCTGAAATAACCTTCCATCCACTCTGCATACATCTTATATGTACCTAATTATTCTCACATCATCTCCTATATTTGAGTATTAGCTCCTTGAGGACAAGGGCTATTTTTGTCTTTCTTTATACCTCCCACACTTAGCACAGTGCTTGGCAGATAGTGAACCCTTAATAGATGATTGTTCATAAATGACAGTGGAAGGAAAGGTGGAAATGCAACCAATAGAGAGAGTGGCAGCCCCAACAGCAATGTGATGGTGGGTGATTTGATGGTGGACTGATAGTAAGTGTTGATGAAGCTGGAGCTTTGCCTCTTTGTCCTTCCTACCTTCAGAGGAACAGAGCTGAACTATTTCTCTCTGAGAAATTCCCAAAATCCATGAGGTGCTCCTAATTTTCCTTTCCTCTCTGATTTATTTCCATCTTCAAACAGAGGTCAGTTTACTACTGTGTACTTTTCTGGTCTTTACATTTCTGAATATCTTGTGATTGAACTGTTTTCTTTGAACACTTTCCTTGACATAAAGTTCATGATCAGTGATGACTGTTGTGTGTTGTCAATCAAGCAGTCAATAAACATTTATAAAGTACTTACTATATGCCAGGAACTGGGCTAAGTACTGGGGACACAAAGAAAAGTTAAAGACAGTCCCTGCTTTCAAGGAGCTCACAATCTAATTGGGGAGACAACATACAAACAACTTTTTTGTTGTTGTTGAGTCATTTCAGTCACATTCAACTCTCCATGACCCCATTTGGATTTTTTTTTTTTGGCAAAGATACTGGAGTGGTTTGCCATTTCCTTCTCCAGCACATTTTACCAATGAGGAAACTGAGGCAAAAAGGCTTAAATGAGTACCTACAAGCTATATTCAAGATAAACTGGAGATAATCAACAGAGGGAAGGCACTAAAATTAAGAGGGATTGGGAAAGACTTCCTACAGAAGGTAGGATTTTAGCTGGTACTTGAAGGAAGTCAGGGAATCCAGGAGGCAGAGATGAGGAGGGGGAGTATTCCAGGCATGAAAATGCCAAGTGGGCCTATTTGTATCTTTATTCCATTTCAGGCAAAAAGGAATGAAGGATGACCGGGGCTATCTGGGAATACACAGAATTTTAATAGGTCAGAGATCTAATTCTTTGCCAGATATTGGGAGTTTTCCTAACTGGGGCCTCAGCAAGCTATACGTGATGATTGTATAGTTATGACTTTGTTAATAATTTCCTGACATAGATGCATTCTCCTAAACAGCAAAAGTGAACCATGTAGAGCAAGGGCCATTTTCCCCCCAGGAAGAAACAAGCTCCTTGTTGCAAACAGGTGTGACTGCTAAAAGAAAAGAATCATTAGGCAAGACTCTAGTCTCCAATGCAAAAAGGAAGGGGCATGGTAGAAACAGGAAACCAAAGCAAAGATTATGTTCCTGGTCCACCTTGAGCGAAGAGAAAGCTGTGGTCTGAGAAAAATTGGGCCCTCACTTTTTTTTTTTCTGTTGGAGAAGGGAAACATAGGAGTAGGAGAAGGAGAAGGAGGAAAAAGAGCAAAAGGAGGAGGAGAAGGGGAAGAAGAAGTATTCAGGCAAAATTTTTCCTCTCCAACAACTGCTAAGTTACCTATATATGTGTATCTACATGTACATATATACATATATATATATATGTAGATATGTGTGTGTGTGTGTGTTTATTTGTATATATCTCTGTATCTGTATTTGGTGTGGACCCATTCTTTCATTGAGATAGGGAACTCCCAAGGAGGAAACTCCCTCTACCAATGCAGATCTCAAGTACTCTGAAACATAATCTTAAAGAATTGCTTGACTTCCTAATTCTAATTGCCTCTAAAAGTGTCAAAGACGAGACTTGAACCTAGTTGTTTTTTTTAATTCCAAAGCCAGCTCTCTACCATGTATATGATATTCCAAACCACCTTATCCAGAATTTTATTGCAGTCATCTGTCATCTTTCCTGATCCCCCCAAGAACTAGTGCCTTTTCTTGTCCCCAAATTATTTTCTATGTACTTTAGCAGCTAAGTGCCATAATGAATAGAGCTCTGGGCCTGTAATCAAGAAAATCTCAGTTCAAATGCAGCCTCAGATACTAGCTGCATGACACTGGCAAGTCACTTAACCTCTGTTTTTTGGTTTCCACATTGGTAAATTGGGGATCATAATAGCACCTACCTCATGTGGTTACTGGGAGGATCAAATGAAATAATATTTGTAAGTGCTTAGCACAGTGCCTGGCATAGAGTAGGCATTTAATAAATGCTTTTTCAAAAATCTGTATGCATCTTGTATTTACCTAGCAGTCTCTGAGGGCTCTGATGTTTCATTTTGTCTTTGTACCCTCAGCACCTTGCAGCATCTTGCTTAATAAATGCTTGTTGAATTAAATTAAATACATATACGCCTTAGCTTTAAATTGCATATAGGCAACATTTCCAGGGATGAAATAAATGAAATATAGAGGGATGATTTTCACAGCTGACCTTTTGCCACAATTGGACTTTATTTGGGGACTAGTTAATGTTTATTGAAATCTAATGCTGAGCTAGTGGCTGTGCAGAACAGATGGTTCTCCATTTTCTATCCCTGATGGTCAGACAAGAAACACACAGATGGTTGAATCAGAATGTGCCCTGGTCACATCTCAGTGGACAGATCACAAATCTTTGATAGTCTAGACTGGAGAATCTCTCCAGAATGCAGCCAGAGCCCTGTCTCACAGGCGTTACTATTTCTCTTACCAATTTCTCTGATCTCCACCCAAAGCATTCATAATCCCATTGCTTGGGCCTTTAGACTACCACACTCAGCTACTAGTAGCAACCTTGACTGTAAATTCATTGCATATTATTTATCTCATATGAAGTTGTTTCTCTTTAGGGGTTTCCATCCCAACAACAAGCTGTTCCCTCTAGCAAAAGTATGGCTGTGGATAGCAGAGAATAATGACCGCACAAATCAGAATTTCCTGAGATCTAGTGTGATCCCCTACAGGTGTGCAGGCATAGTCTTGGGGGAAAACATTACAGCAGGCAGCAGTGAAAGATCTGAGTCTCGTTCCTAAACTGATACATTAAAGAAAGATTCTTCACTGAGATAAATAAATCTGCTACAGCATTCATTTTAGAAAGTGGACCATCGCTGTTTTTGCTGTTGAGTTATTTCAGTCATGTCTGACTCTTTGGGACCCCATTTGGAGTTTTCTTGGCAAAGATACTGGAGTGGTTTGTCATTTCCTTCTATAGCTCATTTTACAGATGAAGAAACTGAGGCAAACAGGGCTAAGTGACTTGCCCAGTGTCATACATCTAGTAAGTGTCTGAGGCCAGGTTTGAACTCAGTTCTTCCTGATTCCAGGCCTGGTGCTCTATCCACTGTGCCATCTAGCTACCCTGGATTATCCTACATCATTGAAAATATGATTCAATTTACAAAAATTCAGTTTACTATTAACTTTTTGGTAACTCTTCCATTAAATAAAATATGAGAATGCTATACTTGAATTGACTTTAAGTAACATTCTTCTTTTGCTACCAATTACAAAAATCAAAAGTCTGGCTGTCTCTTCCTCTTCTTTGCTTAGAGAATTGGAATATGCAATCCCAGAGTCACAGGATCATTCCCTATTTACCTACTTTTACTTATCTGACTTTGTAGAAATTAGATACCATTTGAAAAGGCAAAGTCAAATTTTCTTATTAAAAAGAAGAGGCAAAGAGGTGAGGGACCTGGAAAATGAGACCAAGTTGTTGAGTATTTGCTCTTTTTCCTAAGTAAGAATGTTGCAATCATAGATGGTGTTTTATTTTCTAGTTTTTAATCCCTAGGATTCTATCTGAGATGTACAAAGACAAACT
Organism: Vombatus ursinus; assembly: GCF_900497805.2. Classification (NCBI taxonomy): domain Eukaryota; kingdom Metazoa; phylum Chordata; class Mammalia; order Diprotodontia; family Vombatidae; genus Vombatus; species Vombatus ursinus. The sequence goes on from NW_020954576.1 coordinate 28,168,772, forward strand.
GAAGAAAACTCTTCCTAATAAAAGACTCCTACTTCTTTTATTTTAATTTGCAGGTTGCCTGAGACCCCTGGCTTCTGCTAATGGTTACGTCAACATGTCTGAATACCAGTCCAACTTCCCCGTGGGGGCAGTGATTGCCTACCACTGCTTCCCAGGATTCAAACTAGAGGGGTCAGAGTATCTCGAGTGCTTATATAACCTTATCTGGTCATATAGTCCACCCAGGTGCCTTGCTTTAGAAGGTAACATCTTACTATCTTCTATGTTTTGTTGAGGTCTGTTAAACATGTACATTCGGATGAGTGGGAGAAAAGCTAAGAGGAAATGCCTGGTACATTTGGCACAGAGATGTATTGTGTTCTACCCTAGTCTTGAGTCCATAGAGTTATTTACAACATCTTTCATGAGATCATATTGACAGTTGACCAGGAAATAAAATAGGTTTCCCCAATTTTTCTATTTTAAACAGTGAGTGAGAGGGGGTAAGAGAGAGTGAAAGTTTCAAGCATCAAAGGCTAAACCGAAAAATATCACTATGTTAAATGAATTGTCTTATAAAATTAATTTTTCTACAACAAATGAAAACAGATTGTACTATAGCATCATATATCTCACCCATTTTTTTCATTGTTATGTCGATGCTTCCACTGTATTTTCATGTACTTTATAGCTGGGTTGTAAATGTTTTGCTGCAAATGCGAATGAGATAGCCTGAAAGCAAAAGCTTTATTTCTTTTAGTTATATATGCATAGATGGACGCGCACACATGATCCTGCAATTACTTTAGAAGGCAGTAAATACTTGAGACCACTGACCAACACATAAGACAAAGAAGGAGAAGGGATGAAAATTGTCAGCCAAAAGGGAGGGCCTGAAGGAATGGAATTCATAAAAACTTCTACTTACTATAGGGAACATGTACACCCTTCTCTCATTGTTTTTCAGGGGTAAATACCATAAACAAAGAGCTCCATCAGGTTGGTTTCTGTTCCCACTTCATCTGTGAAACAAGGGGATTGGACTGGATGATCTTTAAGGGCCTTTCCAGCTATAAATGCTATGATACAAAGAAGGGAGAAGCTAATGTGCTCTTGGTTCCTGTCATCTCCAGCTCACAGTGTAGCACTGTTCATTAAACAGCAAGGTGCTATGAGTGGGAAGGGGAGAGACAGCTAAAACAAAAGAGCTAGGAGATATGGTCTGTCCTTCAAGGAGCTTACAGCAGAATTTACAGTCTAACTTAGAACACCAAACTCAAAAGAAAACAAGAAAATGGTGACACATCAGCAATACAAAAAAAGTCACAGATTCACAGAGTTGGTAGAGACCTCAGAGTTCATCTATATCAATCTGCATCCAGGTCAGAATGATGTCTGCAATATCCCCGAAAAATGGCTATCTGGCCTTCTAGTAAACACCTCCAGTCTTTGTGGGGAGTTCACTATGTCATGAGGAGCTAAGGTGTTCATTCTATTCCTTGGACAGTATCAGTTGTTAGGAAGTTTTTCTTTATATTAGACTGAAACTTACATCTTTGCAACTTTCACCTATGATTTCTATAGTATGCCTATACAGTTGTCCCTTCCACATTATTGGGGCAAGAGGTACAGTGCCCCCATGATCTGGAAAATCTGTGTAAAATTTTTGGCCCTCCCTTTGTACCAGAGAAGAGGTCTGAATTTTTTTCTTATTCTTTTATGAGGTGTTTACAGTACCTTATTACAAAATTTTGGTATATTTATGCTATTAAAAGATAAAATATGTTGATGTTATACAATACTATACATATATTTTATGCATTTCTGAGTTTCTGAATTTTTTCTGTGTCATCTGCTGGCCTTTGTGTGTTGTCTGAGGCTTCCACAAAACTTCTCCCAAATTCCCATTTAATTTCTTATGCCAACCTGCAATATATCAAAAGCACAATGGGGAAAGGTGCTATGTGAAAGGGATAACTGTACTATGACTTCATTCTATACTTTCAAACTAATCAATCAACATAAACTCCTTCCAAATAGGGATTATTTTATTCTTTGTATCTGTGTCCCCAGTACTTAGCACAATGTCCAACAATCTATATCCAAATAGGAATGATGTCTGCCATATTCCCAATAAATGGTCATCTGGCCTTTTTTTTTGTTTAGTCATTCCATCATGTCTGACTCTTCATGATTTTGCATGAAGTTTTCTCAGCCAAGATACTGGAGTGATTTGTCATTCCTTCTCCAGTGGATTGAGGCAAACAGAGGTTAAGTGACTTGCTCAGGATCACACAGCTAGTAAGTGTCCAAGGCCAGATTTGAACTCAGGTCTTCCTGACTCCAGGCCCAGCGTTATATCCACTGAGCCATCTAAGCTGCCTCAATATGTGCCTGACACATAGCAAGCACTTAATAAATACTTGCTAAATGGTTAATCAATAAGAATTTGGCCCAAAGCAATATGCTACATCCTGGAGATGCAAATATGAAGAATGAAGTAATCCCTATTTTCAAGAATATTATAATCTATTGGGCAGCAACATACATATCTAAGTGTATGTAGAATTAATATAAATAGAATGAAGACAAAATAAATACTAGATACTTGAATACAAGGAACTTAGGCAGGGAGGGCTCTAGCCGTTGCCTATTAAGAAAAGTGTGTAGTTATACTGCTTAAGCTTCATCTTATAGGAAGGAAGGGATACTATGAGATCAAAGTGAGGAGAGAATACATTCCAGGTATGGGGGATGGCCAGTGCAAAGGCCATCAGAAGATGGACTGCCTGGTGGGAGAAACAGAGAGAAGAGCAGTTATAATCCAGATTGGATTATAGAATTTGGGAAGAGGATTAATGAATGTATAATGAAACTAAAAAGAGATTTTGTAAGTCTCTAAAAACCAAAAGAGGAGTTAATATTTTCTTCTCGAGGCAATATGGAGATATTAATATTTGTTGAGCGGAAGAATGACAACAGTCAGTATACCTAAGGAAAATCACCTTAGTGGCATCATGGAGGATGTTCTAGAGCAGGGCTTCTTAAACTTTTTCCACTCTCCACTGTGGGCCATCTCTAGTCGTCCTGATAAATATCTGGAGGAGAAAGTGAGGCTGGTGACCTTGCACAGCCTTCCCTCACTCAAATCAAAGTCAGTTTCAAGTCATATCATCATCCTCCAGATGTCATGGTCCTTTTCGAGAACAAAGGACAAACACACACACACACACACACACACACACACACACACACACAAAATTCTTGATCCCTTTTTGCTTTTCGGTGGCATTCCTTGCTGTTGCGTGGCTAGAGGGCATGCACAGTACAAAGTGCACATGCTTTGTATTCAGAACCAAGGCTGGAGTGAAGTTGTATGATGCAACATGGGCAAGCACTGCCAGAACCACCTCAGATTCATTATGCTTTTCATTTTTAATTAATTTTTTGGTCCTTGCGCATTCAGAAACCTTTGACTGTTGCCAAATTTTTCACAACTCATATGAGGTTGCGATCCATAGTTTAAACAGCACTGTACTAGAGCAGTACAAGACTTGAGACAGGGAAACCAATTAGTAGAACATTGCAATAGTCCAGGTAAAAGGTTATAAGAACCTGATCTGAATTGGTGACTGAGTAAGTAAAGATATAAGGTCATATGAGAGAGATATGTAGGTAGAAATGACAAGATTTGGCAACTGATTGGATATATAGAATAAGCGAGAGTGAGAAGTCAAGGATAACACTGAGATTATGAACCTAAGCAAATGTAAAAATGGTACAGCCTTTGGCAGAAACATGGAAATTTGGAAGAAGGCTACGAGGAAGAGGTAATGAGATCTGTTTTTGACATATTAACTTTGAGATGTCTCTGGGACATCAAGTTGGAAATGTCCAATAGGCAGTTGATGATGTGGGGCCATCTGGCTCAGGGAAGAGACTGGAGCTACATGTGTAGCTCTGTGAAGTATCTGCTTAGAAATGATCAGTAAACCAGTGAGAGGGGATAAGGTCACCACAAGAGAGTGTAGGGTGAGAAGAAGATCCTAGATAGAACCTTGAAGAACAACTACGGTTAGGGGTCATGATAGAGATGAGGACCTAGCAAAGGAGAATGAGAGGTAGGAGGAGAACCAAGAGGGAGTACTGATCAAGAATACCTGGAGAGGAGAGAGTATCCAGGGGAAGATGGTCAGCAGCATCAGATGAAGCAGATAAATTAAGAAAAATGAAGACTAAGAAAAGACCATCTGATCTGGCAATGAATGGATCATTGATGACTCTGAAGAAAGAAATTTCAGGTGATTGATGAGATCAAAAGCCAGATTGGAAAGTATTGAGTAATGAGCAGCAAGTATAGACAGCTTTTTCAAGGAGTTTTGCAGAGACACATAGAAAAGATATAGGATGGTAGCTTGGGGGTAGGAGGTCTGGTCAAGGCTTTTTAAAGTTATGGGAGACTTGGACATATTTGAAGGCAGTAGGGTAGGAACCAGTAAATAGGGAGAGGATTTGAGAAAAAGGAGAGGATAATGTAGGATGCAATTTCAAGTCAACAAGCATTTATTAAGCACCTACTATGTGCCAGGCATTGTGTTAAGTAGGAGGATGAAGGAAGGAGGAAAGGAAGGAAGGAGGAAAGAAAGAAAGGGGGTAGGGAAGGAAGGAAGTAAAGGAGGGAGGGAAGGAAAGAAGAAAGGAGGGAAAGAAGGAGGGGAAAAAGGAGGGAAGGAGGGAAGGAAGGAAAAGAAAAAAGCCATCTCTGCCTGCTCTCAAGGAGCTCACGGTCTAATGTGATGAAACAGCATATAAATAACTGTGTACAAAGATATGCACAGGACAAACTGGAGATAATCTTAGAGGGAAAGAACTAGCATTAATAGGAATGAGGCAGGTCTTCTTGCAGAAGGTGAGATTTTAACTGGGATCAGAAGGAAGTGAGGCAAGCCAGGAGAAGGAGATGAGGAAGGAGAGGATTCCAGGTAGAGGAGACAACCAGTGAAAATGCTCAAAGGCTGGAGATGTTTGAGAGCAGCAAGGAGGCCTGTGTCACTGAGTATGTGGAAGAGAGTAGGATGTGTGAGAAGACTGGAAAGGTAGGAAGGGCCAGATTATGGGGCACTTGTTGGAAGAAACTGTTGGAGAACAGGGAAATGGATAGCATCAAGCTTACATGGAGAAGGGTTGGCCTTGGCAAGGAAAAGGGCCATCTCTTTGTCACAGAATGAGGAAAAGGAGAAGAAAGGGAGGGGTTATGCCAAGGGGTTTTGAGATGAAGAGAAAGGGAGAAGAGGGAGCCCATGGCTAATGGCCTCCCTTTTCTCAGAAAAGTAAGAGACAGGTAAGATACTCGACTTTATAAGGTGGGGAGAAGGGAAGGTTATGTGAATAGAAAGGAAGAGAAGGTTTGGAATAGCTCCTATGGGGAGTGAGATAGGGAATCAACTAGGGAGAAACAAAATAATAATAGCTAACATTTATTTAATATTTTAATATTATTTATAGAATATTTTAATTACATTAATGATATATTAATATATTTTATTTTCAAAGCATTTTTTATATATTACATATTATTTGATCTGTACAACAACCCTGTGAGATAGATAGGTGCTATTATTATCTTCATCTTACAGATAAGGAAATTGAGGCTAAGAGAGCTAAGTGAATTGTCCACAATCACCCAGATAGTAAGTGTCTAAGGTAAAATTAAAAACTTGAGTCTTCCTGACTACAAATCTTTTCTGTCCACTGCACCACCTAGCTGCCTTTATGGATTGAAGGCCCAGTTGAGGTTTAATAGCCTAAATTTGCAGTGTACCCTGTTAGCACATTTGTGGGGCTTCCTTTAGTTCTGTCCAGCAGCCCCTGAGCAGCAGTGGAGAAGGCAGATGATGGATCAAGCTAATCTCTCTTCCACATGGTACCCTCTTAAATACTAGAGTTAAAGCTAACTGTCTTATTTGGGTTAAAAATTCACAGGTTTTCTTCAACTATTTTCAAGTCCCCTCAGTATTTGGGTTAGCTTCATTTGCACGTATTCAAGAAGGATGTCAGTGTCCTTCCTAAAGAGGTGCCCAAAAGTGAAGGAAATACTCCATCTATAGTCTGGGTAGGATGGAGGACAGCAGAATTAGTACAACCATCATTCTGGATGCAGCCTTTCTAGTGTTAAAGGAGCCCAAATTTGCATTAGCTTTTCTGACTGCCTCCACACTACTGACTCACATTAAATGTTCAGTCCCCTAAAAAAATAATGGTGGCTTTCTTTTTTTACATGAACTGTTGTGCAGAAACATTTGTAGTGTTGATTTTTCTGAACTCAGGCAGGATTTGCATTTGTCTCCCCATGAAGCATCATGTCTATGTATCATTGATGCTTTTTTTAAGAAAAAAGTCAGAAGTCACTGAACATGACCAGCACAGAGAGGAATGAAATTTACTACATCTTAACAGAACGGAAATGACTCATTACTGATGTGACGTTCATTTGAAAATCAGCTTCTCTGTGTATAGTTAGATCGTTAACTATTTAAAGCTAAGTTCAAAATCACTATTAAATAAAGGGAAAGTTAAAAATGGGAAGACACCGCGTGACGCCGCGTATGATCACAGTGGCTCCAACTCAGCCTGTCCAAACGCTGCTAACAGAAAAGAAGCAAACGAACAGGGGAGGGGAGGGGAGGAAAAGGAAAGACGAGGAGGGGTGAGAAGAGAAATAGACAGGAGGGGAGCGGAAAGGAGAATAGGAAACAAGAGGTAGGAAGGATAAAGACATTGTTACCGTATCCTGAAGAAGGTTAACTGATACAAAATGGGAAGGAATTCAGTTTATGGGGGATCTAAAATGTCAGGTAAAGGAGTCTGAACTCTACTTAAGAGATAATAGAGAGCCATTGAAGATTTTTGACAAGGAGAGTGACATAATATCTAGTCACTCTCCAAGTCTCAGTTTACCTATCTATAAAATGGGGATAATATACTAGGGATAATACTACCTCATAAGTTTGCTGTGAAGATCAAAAGAGATAATATGTGTAAAGCCCATTTCAAGCTTTAAAATGCTTCAAAATGGGAACTATTATTATATCTGTTCATAAGAAAGATTATTCTCACTGAAATACAAAGCATGGATTGAAAGGAGAAAATGTAAACAGGAAAACTGTTACAAGAATCTAAGCAGGTAGTAATAAGGACCTGAATTAGCATGGCAGTAATGGGAATAAAGGCAGCTAAGTGGCACCATAGTGCACACAGTGCCAGGCTATGAAATCAGGAAGATTCATCTTCCTGGGTTCAAATCTGGCCTCAGACACTTACTATCTGTGTGACCCTGGTCAAGTCATTTAACCTTGTTTGCTTCTATAAAATGAGAAGGAAATGGCAAAACATTCCAGTATCTTTTGCCAAGAAAAGCCCAAATGGGGTCATGAAGAGTTGGGCATGACTGAAAAATGACTGAACAACAAAAGTGGGAATAAAAAGAGGGGAGGGCATAGATGTGAGAGATATTGCCAAGCTCAGCTTAGGAAGTGTGATTAACTGATTTTAACTCCTAAGAAGTAAGAGTCAAAGATGCTCCTGAGGTTGAGAATGCAAGCAACTGGATAGATAGTGTTTCTGCCACAGAGAAATCATGAAGTCAAAAGAAAGAAGAGATTGAGAAAGAAAGACAGGCAGCTCAGTTTGGATATGGTGTGTGTAAAGAGACAGTGGGGCAGGCAGGAGGGTCTGGCTCATTCTGGGGCCACCAAAGCACACTGAAGGCCCGATCGGAAAGATAAGAAGAGAACCAAGAAAATGGGGAGTCCCTGAAGCAAAAGAAGGAGTATTCATGAAAAGGGAGAATGATGAACCGTCAAAAGTAGCAGAACCAAGGGAAACATTTAAATATGAAAAACAAACAAGTAGATGAAGTGACTTAGGTACCATGAAGCAGTCAGGTATCGTCAGCTATTAATCAGAGGCCGTTCCCAGACTCTGATTCCCCTGGACTCACAGCCTGCTTGACAAGGAGCTCAATCCATATCTGTGAGAGGCAGAAGCGATGGACTTCTGCAGGGTGGGGTCCCAGAAAATGACTAAGAGGACAAGAGAAAGACTCACGGTAGGGGTCACAGGTGGCAACATATTATCTAGCATCCTAAATAGCTCTCTATGGGAAATTTGTGATCAAATATGGGCAAGATGGGTAGGTAGGTGGTGCAGTGGATAGAATGCAGGACTTGGAGTCAAGAAGACTAATCTTCCTGAGTTCACATCTGGCCTCAGACACTGACTAGCTGTGTGGCCCTGGGCAAGTCACCTAACCCTGTTTGCCTCAGTTTCCTCATCTGTCAAATGAGCTGGAGAAGGAAATAGCCAAACCACTCCAGTTTCTTTGCCAAGAAAATCCAAATGGGATTACAAAGGGTCAGACAAGACTGAAGTGATTGAACAAAAAAAAAAAATGGTGTGAGGCTTTGTTACAGGGGTGTTAAATGAAAAATATCTTGTATACTGGTAAATCTCCATATGAAGTTAAATTGCTGCTGTCTTAAATGTCCTGCAGAGCACCTCAGTCATCTTCTCCATTTCTAGTTAGCACTGTTTGTGATAGAACAAGCCTAAAATTGCAAAATCTTAAACAATAACAATAAAATCACAACTAAAAAAAAAAACACTGGGAACCTGAAAGGATCTGTTTATCTCTGTCACATTCATAATCATACCCAAGGCCAAGGCATATTTGGAATAACCAACATTTTTATGGGGAAATATTTTCAATTTCCCACTTTCCCCATTTCCCGTTCCTGAGAATTTAATTTAGAAAGGGTCAGCAGCATTTCTTGACTACCTTCTTAGCACAGTGCTTGGCACATAGTAGGTACTTAATAAATGTTTATTTACTGAATGACCTGCCAACCTAGGTAGGGTGTGAGCCCCCATAGAGCTACAAAAGAGAATTAAGCTCATGATCCCTGATTTGGAAGAATTTATAGTCTAAGAAATTAAAGAAACCAAAGAAGAATGATCATTGATAGCATCTGTATGGGTCTCTCTACAAAGATGAACCTAAGTATTTATTCATTTGGAGGAAAAGGATGATTTTAACCACCCTTCGTCAGTCAAGTACCTACTGTGTGCCAGGCCCTATGCTAAGCAGGTGATCAATAAATGCTACTGACCTTACAATGTCACAGTATTAGGAAAATAAGGGACCCCAGACACCAGCTAGTCCAACCCCTTCATTTCTCAGATAAAGGACGTTGAGGCCTCAGGTCACACTATTCATGACCCCATTTGGGGTTTTCTTGGCAAAGATACTGGAGTGGTTTGCCATTTCCTTCTCCAGCTCATTTTACAGGTGAGGAAACTGAGGCAAACAGGGTTAAGTGACTTGCCCAGAGTCACACAGCTAGTAAGTGTCTGAGGCCAGATTTGAACTCATGAGTCTTCCTAACTTCATTACCCAGTGTGCCACTTAACTGCCTTTATTCCGATCACTGCCATGCAAATTCAGGTTCTTATTACTACCTGTTTAGACTCTTGTAATAGCCTCCCAAATGGTTTTCCTGTTTATATTTTCTCCTTTTAGTCAGACTCTAGTCCACTCCTTTTCCATGCTTCTTCCCTTTCACATTTTTCCCACTGAATGTCAATTTAAACACGTTGTTATTGTTGTTAAAGCCAGAGTCTCCCCATTTGACTAAGCTGGGTGGGTGGCTCAGCCCTGATTATTCCTGCTGTTAGAGGTGTAGGCCTCTCCCTTAGAAAGGACCATATGTTCTGAGAAGCTTATTTGTGAAGGTTGAAGCTGCTTACTTTGTGTGAGGTACAGAGGCAGCATAGACGTGTGTTAATGGTCTGAAGGGTGGGAAAACAGAAGAAATATTGAGGGTTGTAAAAATAAATAATATGAAACCACAATGCAGTAAACCGTTTCTGAGGAAATGTCAAGAGGGATGCATGCAGAGGCGGTCTTGGGAGAAGAGGTAATAAAAACACACTTAGAATCCATTAAGCACCCAGTTCCATTTAGTCTGGTACTGTGCTCACTAACAACGTGTGACGGTAGGAGAGACGTGGTGCCTTTCCTTCATGGTGGAGAGACGTTCAAAAGTCATGGAGTGTTTGGGACTTTCAGCTAGCATCCTGACTCCCAAACAGCTAGAAACAGCTCAGGTATCCAAGGACAAACCCAGACTTAGATTTAAAGTTAAATCTAGCCTCTCCTGGAAAGGCAGGGTAATTAGATGATGTTAAAGCCCGGGGAACCAGAGACAGAAGGGAAGGATGAACCAGGAAGAGATCAAGAGTTTGGACGCTCTCTGTGCCTCACTTGCCATGTGTTGGTAGATATAAGGGCATGGAGCTTTCCTAAGGTGCTGTTATTTTTTGCTGTTCAGTCATGTCTGACTCTTCATGATCCCGTGTGGGGTTTTCTTGGCAAAGATACTGGAGTGGTTTGCCATTTCCTTCTCCAGATCATTTTACACATAAAGAAATGAGGCAGACAGGGTTAAGTGACTTGCCCAGGATCACACAGCTAATAAGTGTCTGAGGTTGGATTTGAATTTAAGAAGATGAGTCTTCCTGTGGCCAAGTCCAGCCCTCTATCCACCGTGCAATCTAGCTGCCCCAGGGTGTTGCTTACCTAGTTGCTAAATGAAGACAATAGGTTTCCCTACCAGACATCTTTACTCCAGTGGATTTCTAGGAAGGAACATGAAATCAATGCTAGAAAAGATTAGTCAGTCTCATACTCAGCAAAGAGTAAGAAGCAAGCATTTGGACTCAGAAATATGCAATACTTTGTATAAAGCACCGTCATAATTGACGTATCTCATCCAGTGCAATTGAAATTCTCTTACATACAGCCAGATCACCCCATGTGTCCCTTATTCCCTAGAATTAAATGGAATAGTTGGAATGGATATGTTAAATTTTGAGAATATTTCAAAGCCTTTGCGTGGGATATCTGTGGCATTGAAAGAGTTAGTGTGGGTTAGGATGATAAAGTCTTTTCCTGATTTTGTGCCTGCCACTTCCTAAATCTAATATGAGATTACCATGTAGAAGGAGGGATGGATTCCAGGGAAGCTTTAAATGAGGTCACCCAGGGCTCTGGGGTAGAGTTTGGTTGCCTTGTTTATTTGTTTTTTCTCTAATAATGACTCCAAGGACTGCAACTTCTAAAAGGTTTCATTTATAATGACTTGGGCAATGGCTTCTCCAATGTTGACATTTTCAACAGGCTTTTTCTGTCTATACTTCTGGCATTTCTCCCAGGAACAAGGGGACCTGACCTCATTAGGAACTGAACATCTTAAACTTTTTTTGTTGTTTTTATATTTCACCAAATACAGAGGGCAGAATGTCCCAAGTGGTTTTTTCTTCCCTTCCCCTGTTCACTTCAAAGCTCACATGGACTGAGAGAAAAGTTTAATCAGACAGTTTCTGATTCAATTACATGGAATACAGCGGTGTTATTTCATAAGAGCCTTATAGCGTCCAGGGAGCCTTTTAAGTCTATGTCTTTTTATAAGAGGGGAAAAAAAATAAGAAACTGAAAAACCTGTTTGGCCAAATGTAAAATAACTTGAAAGGTTCCCGTTTGGGTTCAAAAATCAAGGCCCATGTAGTTTTTGCAGGTTCTAAGCTCTTGTCCTAGATTTTTCACTGGACTTTTTTCATCAGTAAAAACACACCTAGATAAAAAAAAAAGGCCTGTCACAATTTCTCCTACCAGGAATCCCCCCTTAACTCAAAGAACTCCTCTAGACTTCAAAAGGAATTCTGAGTAACAGACAGGATTTGAACAACAGAGAAATCTGGCCTTTAACCCTATGTTAGAAAGATCAGTGGTTTATTGTTTCTGGCCTAGGCTCCAGCGATCTGAGCTGAATCCTTTCCAAGTCATTCCAGGGATGATTATTACTAGACTACAAAACATTTAATATCAATAGGTCCTGTAAGAAATTAAGCCTATGAACTTAAAACCAACTCTTCCCTCCATCTTGTCCTTCCCTCTCTAACTTGCTTCTCCCTAGGCCCAGAGCTAGGTCCAGAGCACTCGTGCTCTGAGAGTACCAGGAAGCAAGGGACAGCCATTCTGTTGAGCCCGTGGAAAGCAGAGAGAGACCCTATGGACAATTTACATATTTTTACCTACTCCTCATCATACCTCATTTACTATTCTTCAGCTATCAGTCCTCTGTAATGATAATTACAGATCTTCTGCAAGTATTGTTACTATTCACACTTAATCAAAAAGGAAGCAGGAAACACAGAAGATGGGCTGAGGCAGGTGGGATTGTGGCTGCTTCACACTACCAAGAAGGCCCTTAACACCATAGCTAATAATGAGATGTGATTTTGTCATTTGAATCCCCCATTCCCCATCCCCACCTCATCAAACCAAACACAGAAAATTAAGGATTATTTCAAAACATTTATTATTACCTGGCTACCTCCCTTCGCATATTCCAATTCCAGGTGAAAATATGACAGAGCCAATTACAAGTAAGGGATTTCACACGTCTCAGGGTCAAAATGTGTTGTCCTCATTGTCTGTCGTTATTATAATGGTTCTAACATCCAACTTGAGCAGTTGGGGTGAAGTAGGGCTATGTGAAGAGTGCCTTTCTTCTCCTCTCCCCATCCAGCATGGCAGTAAGTTCTTTCCTCATAGGAAGGTGGAAAGAACTATTTCTGATTGTCTCAGGCAATATCCCTGGCCTTAGAATCATAGAATATTAGTTCCAGAAGGTGGGTAGATCAAAAGCTAAGGTCTAAAGAGTGAGGTATCTTATCCAAGGTCACATTGCTACACCTCCCTCCCACCCCCAGTCCCCATCCTTAGAAAAGCCAGTAATTACATGGCTATATTATAAATAGCTTTCATTAGCAGAAATCTCATCAGATCTTGTATATCTCATTTCTTTTTTTTTTTTTTATTAGTTCTCTTGGGGAGAAATCTGCCCTTCCTAGAACTGAAGCAAACATTGGCAATACCAAGCTTCCATTTTTTTCCCCTTCTCTCATGATGCATGTGAGCCCTGTCTGAAACAATATGGAGGCCGCCTTGTAAACAGAAAATGTATTCTGGGACAGTGGCATACACACTATTGCTCAACAGCTTCCACTGCCATGTTTGCTCCCTGGCAACCAGAATCCCTCTATCTGATACAACGTGTATCACAGCCACCTTGTCCGTGACCCTGGCAGGGTTTTTCATTAAAGAGAAATGCAAAACAGCAAGCCAGCCTGTTAATTTATCATTCTTAAGCAACAGTAAATTATTCTAAGAACATTTCTTCTTCAGTTCCTACAATACAAGAAAATCATAGCCTACAAGTCTTACTAGCATTTCATAGGAATTGCAGGGCTTATTATGATTTTTTTTAAATAAGAAGTGATTGACATTAGAATGTCTTCCTCTTCTGAGTCATGTAGCATTCTTCTTCTCAGGAGTAGGTTGTGCTGTAGCGTCAACTGACTGTCATCGTCATCTTCACCTTCATCGTCATGTTGAGTCCTCAAGTGCTGATCCTTACTATGTTAAAGAACAGAGAAGCCTTTTTTCTGTTTTTAACCAAACTCCAAAATCTTTTCCTGTCCCCCATTTTTGCATGGTAGGAGCATAGGATAATAGGTATTAGAGCCAAGAAGAAACTTAGAGATCATCTAATACAATCCTCTTCCCATTTCAGAGATGTAGAGACTGAGTCTTATAAAGATGCTTACCCAAGCATCAGACATAAGACTTGACCCCCAGCCCTCTGACTCCAAATCTGGCATGAGTTCTACTAAACTGTGTCTCTTTCCTCTCCTTTTGGATGGTGTTACTTGTGTTCAGCCCAGTAATCTGGAATTTCTCCTCCTCCCTTGGCCTTAGGTAAGAGTTGCACCAACATAGAACGTCTGACTTCTAAAGTTCTAGACAAGACAGGGGGAATCTTTTCTTTTCACCAGCCTTGCTCTACTTGAACGTCATGTGCGTCAGGCCCTTTCTTCCCTTACTTTTCTAGAGTGGCTGTCATGGGACCTGAGTCACAGTCCCCTGTGCTTGCCACTCTGGGTGGTCTGACACATCTCCCTTACACCTAGGGAGTCTTATACCCTTCCCTTACATAAGGGCCTTAGTTATGGGTGTGTGGCAGAGGAAAGGATAGAAATGGTTCCTTTCCCCCATTCTTTTTCTCCCTCATTGAAAGGTAACCACAGAAAGTGATATTTGGTCATGGTTTAAAGTAGTGATGTCAAACTCAAATAGAAATGAGACACACCAAAGTGAAGGATCCCTGTGAGAACATACTGACTCAGAAACCACATATTAGCATCATCTATGTTTTACCATATTTTTATTTTTTTTAAATATTCCCCAATTACATTTTAATCTAGTTTCTTGCTGCACTTGGAAAGAATGAAGACATGTGTTTGACACCTCTGTTTTAGAAAAGTGGTGGAATGAATAAAAATACACAGAGAAGGACTAGGTCAGAAAAAACAGCTTGTGTAGGAGGTGCTCTGCTTATACTCCTTACTTCCGCCTATATACAGCAGGGATTCAATGTATGCGTAGTTTTCTAAATTGAACTTAGGGAGACCAACAGTGGAGTGGAGTGGAAAGGATACTGGATTTGGAGTCAGAAGCCCTGGGTTCGAATCGTGGTTCTGCTACATCTGCTATGTCACTAATGTGACCTTGTACAAAGCGTACTATTTCTGTGAATTTTGGTTTCTTCATATGTAAAATAAGAGCTCTGAACTAGATTATTTTGAGAAAGTATTAAAATACTTTTGATGTGCTAGGAACTGAGTCAGGTGCTGGGGATTCAAGTCAAAAAGAAAACAGGCCCCTTCCCGACTACTAATGTCTTCTCTCTAAGATTCCCTTCCATCTACTCTTTATACAAGGGCAGCTAGGTGGCGCATAGAGCACAGAGTGCTGGGCATGGTGTCAGGAAGACTCCTCTTCCTTAGTTCAAATCCAGCCTCAGACATTTACTAGCTGTGTGACCCTGGCCAAGTCACTTGACCCTGTTTGCCTCAGTTTCTTCATTTGTAAAATGAGCTGGAGAAGGAAATGGCAAATCACTCCAGTAATCTTTGCTAAGGAAACCTCAAATGGGGTAATGAAGAGTCAGACACAACTGAAACAACTCAACAACAACAAGGAATTCTATAAAGTGGAGGTGAGAAGGAAATACCCTCCAGGAAGGAGGGCTTGCCTGAGATGGGGTGGTGGGAATAGCCTGTCTGGGGACAGAGGCAGGAGAGGAAAGGTTGAGTATGAGTAAGAGCAAACAGTCAAGTCTGACTAGAACATTATTTTCGTGAAAGAGAATATTCAATAAGTGTGGAAAGGTGAGGTAAGAGACAGATTGTGAAGGGCTTTAAATGCCGACAAGAGGAGTTTTTATTTTTTCCTAGAGGCAAGAGGGAGCCACTGAAGCTTCTTAAGCAAGGTAGTGACATGACTGCACCTTTGGAATATCAATTTATCATCTGGTGGAGGATGAATTGGAGAGTGGAGACACTGTGGGCAGGACTTGGGAAGTTACTGTTGTAATGGTCCAAAAGAGTGGTGATAACGGCCTGAGCTAGGATGCTTGGGGTGTGAGTAGAAATAAAGAGGCAGGTGTGAGGTATATTGCAGGGTTAGAATTAATAAGCCTTGGTACTTGGTATAATATGAGAGATGAGGGAAAAAAAAGATGATCTCCAAGACCCCTTCCAGCTCTACTTAATCCCAAGAACCACGGCTTCCCACCAGTGGCTTCCCATCACCCGACTGCATGTCTCTGTCGAAGAGTATCTATGAGAACGGAGAGACCGTAGGTCTGAATGAGTGCGGCAAATGGGATAGCCTTCTGGAATGACCTTTGTATTTAAAGCTTTGAAGTAGGAGCAACTAGTCATCTGTCTAGATCATCTTTTACCTGCCATTGGGAATGCTTTACTTTTTTTTTTTGCAATGAGAACAACACTAGTACAATGATAATTACCAACTTTTCTTTATATGACAAATTATTTTTAATCATTCCAAATTCCAAACCATAAGAGATTTCCTCCTCTGGTATAGTGCTGATAAAGTATAGTAACAAGTGCCCACTCTAAAGCTATACTCTTAGACAGGAGTCAAATTAGCTTAATTTGGGGCCAGGTCTTATGAATTATAATTATCCCTTTTAATCTGGCTGCCTGGGGATAATTTTCTCCTGAAGACAGAAACAGAAAAACATGTTCCTTACCAAGGTCTCTTACTCTCCTAGGAAACACATAGTCAAGGCATTGCCCTCTAGACCCAAATGGGCCAGATTCCGAAGGAGATACACTGACCTACACAAGGTGGAATTCACAGCACTGTAGGAAGGAAGGTCCTTGCTTCAAAGGAACCTCGGCTGTGAGCATTCCACTTGTGAAGGCCAACAACAGCTCTCAGGAAGAAATTCCCCTGTATGAATAGATGCCAGCTCAGATCACCAGCATCAGGCTCGGCCCACCATTGATCTTTACAGGCTATTTATTGCTTTGGGGAGGAGGGGGAAGAATAACATGATGAAAACATTTTTTAAGCTGTGTAACTCCCACCGTTTTTCTTCTCCCAAGCATCAGGGTGGACAGATATGTCAACCATGCTTCTTGATACAAAACCTCAGCATTGCTTATGAGCCCTTTTACCTCCTGCAAAAAGGCAACTAGTGGGTGATAGATCTTGGAAGCCTCTC